>NW_020664413.1:40105080-40202300 GCF_002925995.2 Terrapene triunguis
GTCCTTCGCTCCTAGAGGGAGTGAGGGACCTGCCGCCCCCGAATTGCCGCAGGTGCCGCCCCTCTCCCTTGGCCGCCCCAAGCACCTGCTTGTTAAGCTGGTGCCTGGAGCCGGCCCTGAGTGCTATAACTAATTGCTTTAAAAAGGTGAAATTAAGATGGCAAAATCACTTCCATGCAAGCCTCTGGACACATTTCCTGATCTCACAATAAGAGAGCAAAGTGTGACACTGAGCATTAAAACAACAAAGAAAATAAACACCAAGCCAGAAACAAGACAGTAAAACAGCATTAACATAAACCCACACAAGAAAAGTAGTTCTGAAGTAAGGCTTCCATAGCACCCTGAACTCTGGTGTTGTGGCACATTTATAATCCTCTATCAGAAAGTCTCACTGACCAACGTTATATACAATATCACTAGGGAAAATTTTGGGTAACCAAAATGGGCGAAGTATGTGGATGAACACATACTTTTGGCACTGTCTCGGAGCATGGGGAGGGAAAGACTGGCACTGGGGTGGAAAACTGTGGAGGGAGAGGCTAAGACTTGCTCTGCAAGGAGATCTGGGGTCCTGTGGAAATAAACAGTATGTGATCATGTAATTAAAGACTGCAATGCATGCACACAAGGGCTGAATTTAAGGTTGCACAGGCAGCCTTAATTCTGGCATTTCCTAACTTCAGTGTGCTTGACTTCGCAACCCTAACGCTCTTAACAATCTTTTTGTAATGATGTTATAAAGGTCTGTCCCCTTGTTGGTCATTTCAAACAAACACTGAGTCCATGTGGTCTTTCTAGCATGCTCTCCACATTAGAATGATAAAGGTTACATCCTGCCCTGTATTGTATGTTAAAATGGAAAGATAAACTTCTAGGGTGACCAGATGTTCTGATTTTATAGGGACAGTCCTGATTTTGGGGGCTTTGTCTTATATAGGTGCCTATTACCTCCCACCCACAGCCCGATTTTTCACACATGCTATATAGTCACCCTACCTCTTCCTATAGCACATTCATGCAGTGGCAAGGCAGGATTCCTACTTTAATGCTCAAGGGCGTGCTAGGAGGGGATCGCAGCTAAATGTGCTTGCTGGTGCCCCACAGCTTCTGTCAGTCAGACTCCCAGCCAACATACTGCCAATGTTATGGTGTAAGCAGGCACTTCATGTGGTAGACACTGCTCATTTTAAAGCAGTTAGTGCCCCACCATGCATCTCCCCCCTACCACAAACCATGGCTGTAATGTACATGTGTTTGGTACAGCCATGTTACCCTCATCAATTAGGGGGCCCTCCACAGTGAGAACAGAATTTGGCCAGATTTAATTTATCTAATTTGCTTATGTCTGTGACCCTTCTGGTTTCCTATAATTTAGATTCAATGACTGTCTATTAACATAGAGCTAAATCTTAAGATATTTTCTCACATGATTAGTCAATCCAACATTCTACTTACTGCGACTAATCATGTGACTACAGATTACTTATGTGAGTGAGTGAGTTGTCGGATCAGCCCATATTCACCAATTTCCTTTGGACTGAGTTTGTGGCTGAAACAGTAGACTTTCAATTACTATGATAGTTTTGCTTTTATATATATATATATATATATATATATATATTAAATGTCTTGCTTTTAACCTAATTGCTATAAGCCTCAGATGTAAACAAACATAAAAAAAATTCTTCCTTCATTTGTATATACTGTGGAGAACCACAATAATGACTTCCACTGCTAAATACTTGTTTACGACATGCCCTGGAAAGTGCAGCAGATATACAGATGCATTATATCTAAAATGAAAAATCTCTCTCTAACATACAGACAGAGGATAGTCTGAGAACTGTTGCATGTTTGCCTTTGAGAATCTACTACTATAAACTGGCTTTTGGTGCTCAATATCCACATGCAATCTTCCCAGCCTGTATAGGCAATCATAGCACTTCATTGTCCAGTGCTATCATTACAATATTGTTATCATCTGAGCTTGAGTCTGACACTTTCTCTAAGACCTTTCAAATAACCCCTTTACTAGGCTTCAGTACCAAACCATTCAGGGCAAATCTCTGCTTTGTGCTTGTCAGCCTTAATAGACTGGATGTCACTTTTGCCTGTAAAAAGTGCCCGCTCTTCAGCTGTCAGTCAGTCCTTGTGGTGTCAGCTGAGAGCGTGGCTGGAGCCTGCTGGATTAGAGGGTAGTTACCATAGCTGTCAGATTACTGACAACCTGACACCCACATTCCCAACTTCCTTTTACTGTATTTGGTTTCCATCTAGCTCCTTGGACCTTTCTTAAGGTGGATCCAGCTGTTGGAATTAAATGATAAATTTTGGAGGTATCTGGAAAAGTTTTGCTCACTCTCTGCATTCCTTTTTCAATTGTTTTTTTTTAAATCACTCATTTAAATGTTTTTTGCAAATTTATCATTTATCAGTAAAATTTATGAGGAAAAAATAATAAATTTCCTAATGTCCCAAAGCTAATGAAATTATTTCTTTACTTTTAATGATTCTGGGATATTTGGGGATATTGTGCTTGTTGGATTCTTTATTCAGTCTGATTTTTTCCACTTTTATTTCCCACCACAGGTTTTAAAAGTAACCTTACCACCTCATTCATTCATTGCTTCCTCTGTCTCTCCCATACACACTCAAGAGGCTGTAGGGTATGTGATACCATGTACTGTTAACATTTATTGAAATGAGTGTGTGGTATTCTAGCATTTTATACAACTGTGCTTGTATTTCTTATTCCATACGTTTTTTTCTAACTAAATAAGATTATTTAGGACCAGATATTGCTACACTTGTTCACATTGGCTGTGTCTTCATTGCACAAAAAAGAAAAGAAAAGTGTTTTTACACTGATACCTAACTTGAATTATTTATCTCGCTGTAAAATCCTAGTGCAGACAAGATACTGTAATTTTTATCTCAGGGCAGATAAGTCCACATAAACCTTACACCTCCTCTCACACCCCATAATTTGGGATTGACTTCAACTAGCTACACTGAGGTTAAAACTACAGGTGCCTTGTCTCTGCTAGGATTTTACAGCAAGAGAGCACTCGATGTAAAAAACAAAAAACAAAACAAAACACATATTTTTGCAATGAAGACATAGCCATTGAGTAGCACTTCTCTCTGAAAGCAGTCCCTGTGAAGTAAGATACTATTCAGCGTAAGGGTGGCAGAAATTGGCACTTCTTGATTCAACATATCCACAGTAGATATTTTAAATGGTGCTTCATATCCTTATTTAGAGAAATGATTGCAACTCTTTCAGAACGGTTGTTTCTTGATTAGTTCAGTAACATGGTTCAAATTAATACAAAAATTGTTACATTTAATGATGGCATTTTTTGTTTTCAGTGTCTCCCTAAGAATTTGACCTAATACATTCCAAAACAAATGAAATGGTTAGAAATGTAAGGCTTGTTTCGGTCATCTTTAATCACATTGAATACTGTTACTACTCAACATAAAGGTGGCAGAATCTGGTCCTTAGTGAATATGCTCCTTTGCAAATTTGCATGAAGTATCTAATGTGTATGTCTTGTTATAATCTTACATGCAATGGCAAGTTTGTGATTCAAGGGCTTAACTGGTTATTCATGGTTGTTCATTAAGAGTGTAATGGGAAGACCGAGCAATCAAGATTTGTAAGGGAATGCTGTGAGGTTGACACAGACTACGGGCTGCAGCACCATGGGATGGAATGAAACAGCAGTCACTGCCACGCTATACCTGCTAACCCTGGCTTCTAGATCTGTAAAGATGTGCATCCTATGTTAGCTTATTTGAGGCCAGCATGGAGTTGCCCAGTCTGTGGACCAGTGGATTGCAATAACTGACGGCTCTGCCCATGATTACCTGCATAGCCCCACAGATTTCATGCAGCTCAGTGAATATCTTTGCATTCTAACTCTCCATTAAATGCTGAATAGACATATTGCAAGGGGATTTTTCAATAAAATTGCCTAAGAAATAGAATACCTGTATAGCAAAAAATCTTTGATATGACCAGGGATGACTGGGAACGGGAACACTGGATGTTCAAGCAAAACCTGCCTCACCCTTTGTCTCAATTTTTCATTGCACATCTTCTATAGCCTTGCAAGCACAAGTACTTTCATATTTTTGTAAAATGCAAATTTAGGCAAGTAGGTAATGTAAAGCTTTTGAAGCATTAGGGAGGTGTTGTTAGCTTCTCCATAGCTGAGCATGTGTTGAATTTAGGACTAAGTTTGGATTTTTCTTTAGTTATGTAGGAACTACATTCACACGTATGAACTTTGCTACATGTTCCCATTTCTTTTCTGTATTTCTCCCTTATTACATTTCATGCTTGCGTAGCTGTTGCCTCTCAAGGCAGACAGGTGTGATTTTGGATACTCCACACTGCATCTAACCTTGCTAGCTTCCTTTCAGTAGGCAGAAGTAGCTTGCTGCCTGTAAGTAGCATCTGAGTCATTCAGAGACCCAGCTCCTTCAAAAGAGCATAGATTCATGTGATCTAGTCACAATACAAAACCACCTTCTGTAGCTATTGCAATACCAGCATGGAGAAATTTATGGTATCTGATGACAATCATCTTTTGGAGGAGTGTGGCACTGTATACTGATACGGTAGTAACTACTGAGTTCAATTTTAATGTAAGACTTCGCATTCTGTTTGCTTGAACGTAATAGTGTCAAGACCTTTATTAAGAAATTGTTTAAATTCAGAACTCTTATCTTTGTGTTACACCACAAAGGTTAAACATACACGTAACAGGCTTTTATTCTCTTTGTCATACCCACTTTCCTGATTTGTCTGAACTGTTACCTCAAAATATATTGTGGATATTAAAGTACTAACATGACCTGATGTTATTACAAGTGGCTTTATACTTTTAAATTAACACCCCTTCTTTCAACATGGCAAATCCTGAGGTCCTTAGTCAGTTATCACCATGAGAGTTTGCCTTAGTGAGGACTGAGTAAATACTTAATAAGGACTTCAGGACTTGGCCCTTTGATTATCTGATTAACTTAGACGTGTGGCAGCTCATTTAAGTTGACACCTTCTTGAAATCACATTGTTGGGGAGGGAAGAGAGGAAATAATTATATATAAATTAATGATAAGACATCAGATATATCTGTGTGGGTTCCTTACTTTTGCCCATGTGCGACAGGAGCCTAATTTATTTTAATTTATCTTTATATATCTTAAATCTAGAGGCTTAATTAAAGTAGTCTTTAAGATTATACTATGATATTTAAATGTGAAATCAGGGTTATGAAACATGCATCATAAATCCAAATCAGCAGAACAACTCTCAACAATTTCACACTTAAGCCCATTATCAGAAATTAATGCACGGTTTTCCCCCAGTAGATACCAAAGAGCAATCCACAGAAGCAGGTGAATCCATGTTTGAACAGATAGCTTAGTATCCCATCATTTCAGCCTACCTAATTTGGGTACCTCATAAGTAACCTTCATAACAATGGATGTGTTGCCATCTTTTCATCTGATTTCCAGGTACAGTTACAGAACACAATTCCACAGTGCTAGTTAACTGGCTGTGCGTGACACCTGATATTCTTCATGGAATTAATGCTGTCTAGGGAAGAATTCTGCATATGATAGTAACAGCTTACTCTTTAAGATAGAACAGGTAGTGTTCTATCTCACCTACTGTCCACAATCTTCAAAATTAACTTGTTTAGAGCATCCCATGCATTTGCTCAGACACTTGCAGTGAATATTTGGCAACCTTTTAAAATTTTTGTGTGTACACACAAATTTCAGTGCTGGTGAAGAGTGCCATATTGACAGCCATCAACAGACTGAAGTCAGAATTCACTGGCCTATAGTGTGACATTATAAGCCTCTCCACACTGATCCACCCATGTGTGTCAGCTTAACTACAAGGGGCTACCTGTACGGCTGACAGGATAATTAGCACAGGGAACAATTCATTTTAGAAAATCCCCTGAACAGACATGTGTGGGTAACAATGTAGAGTCATTATAGGTTTGGGCAACCTAGAAGTGACACGCTAAATATCGCATTTTTTCACCAGTCTCCTGACCCAATCGGTATCACATTCTTAACTAAAGGCTTGGAATGATTAAGGGATAGACCTGAGATATCACAATGTTTGGAGCCATTGCTACTACACGTATGCCTGCACAATTAGACCCCGATTCAGCAATGCTCTTAAGATAGAGCCTAACTTTAAGCGTGTGAATAGAGCCATTAGTTTAAACGGGACTACTCACTTAAGTAAAATTAAGCACATACCTAATGCTTGCAGGCTCAGGGTTCATATTCCAATGTAACAAAAAATGGTTTTGTTGAAAAGCAGGTACTATACAACTATCAATTTTAAACTTTGATATTTCAGTTTATAACCCTCAATACAGTAACTGAGAAATATTTTTTTCTCTGCAAAATACTAACAGCAAATATAATGTATCAACCAATCACTACCAAAATTGTTTATTTGTTTTTAATAAAGGCATAGGAGTTGCAGAAGTGCAAAAAGTGTTTTAGACCTTTTAATTTGTTTTGTTTACTTCTGTAGTTTTAAAAATAAAAAAATAAAAAAAAAAAAAAACAGTCAAACCAATTGCTTTTAATTGGTTTAAAAAATTGCCCAAGGCAGAAACCTAGAAAACCAATCTTCAGTCTGGAGTGAATTTTTACAGCTGCCTTTTAAACCCCCTGAAAATGGGGTTTATAATGGAAGTGCTGACACAACCTTATCTAGAATATATCGGTATGAACTGTACCGCTATAATAAGCAGTTATTATGTATGTGTAAAAATAATGAGAGCCAGTGTCTGAAGAGAGTTAATGTAAAATGCTAAGCAATTATAGTTGGTTACACTGTATAGGTTAATATTCTTTCATAGAGCTACACTTTTTCCCCCTTTTGTCCTCCAGAACTCCTAATGAAAATTTTGAGACCTGACGGTAATGATAAGCAGCCATTCACACGTCCTTTGTGTCAAGACTGGAGCATTAATGCTTTCCTTCATATAACATTTTGCATAGCCTAAAGCATCTATTAAAATCCTTTGTAAAATTCATGAAACAAAAGTGGTGGGTTGAGTCTAGTGGGAGAGAAAGTAAGCTGCTTATTAGCAAAAAGTCAAAAACACAGGGCCAATTACAGATCTGAACAAGAAGGGCTAAAGAACAGCATGGGGAGTAATTCCTTCTTCAGCCCAATGGGCTCAAGTGAGAGGCAACTTAGATAAAAATATAGAAAATATTCTAAGCAGTAATTAAAGTAAAATTTTGGAGTTAGAAACAGCTCTATAAAAACTGAAGGAAATGCTCAAGTAAAACAATTGTCTGGTCTCACATAGATGCTAAATTGGAAGGATTTAAGACTGCTCCCTAAAGGAACGACTAAGGGGTAGTCAAGAGGAGCTGTGAGCTCAGGAGATATGTAAAGAATCTGTTTGGTATTTCAAATGCTATAAATTAGATAAAAAATGAGCTTTTCTACTGAACAAGCAACATAAAACTGAATAAACCACAATAAGATTGCCCTTTTTCTGTTATAAACCTGACATTAAGCCTGTCATGTTCAATGACAGCCTAACAGACCTCATTCTTTACCCTTTGGAATTTGAAAGATTGGCAGATGTCATGATTTCCCTAACACAAAAGACCTTGCAGATAATGTTCACAACACATACTTTTAGTTTCATCACTTCACTCCCCTACTTTCAGAATCATTGGGTGAGATTTGCAAATAGGGCTTGAGATTTTTCTCTGGTCAATAATTGTTTCTGACCCCGAGGAAAATCTTTTATTGACGAAGGAAAAACGTGACACGGGCAGCAATTTTTATGATTTGCTTTACTAGTTGAAACATACCCCTCCATTCATAATAATGAGCTCCTTGCACAAAACAGCTCATTATTATGAACAGAGGGTATAATACTGTTAAGTTCTTTGGAAAGCTGAGTCAAAGCAGAACTAGTCCTGGTTTGCTCTCAGCTGGAAGCAGTGTTCCCTTTAAAACTCCCCTCCTCCTCTGCGAAATCTTTTTCACACACACACACACACACACACACACACACACACACACACACACACACACACACACACACACACACACAATTTGGATTGTGGTAAGAAACACAAAACTCTCATTTCCTAACGGTTGGTAAACTTGTGATTAATTTAGTTTTCATTTTACGAATGGTCCCAAGGTGTTCTGTAAGATTACGTCATTTTTCTGCAACTTCTTAGGGGGTCAGATCTATTCCTTTGAATCTGAAAGAGAACTGAACACCTATTTAAAAGGGAAATCATGCCCCCTGCTTTTGCTAAGTGAGGTCAAAATGCAACGGAACTGCTATAGTTACTCCATATGCTGGGATGTGGGCAGGAAGTGGAGCAGCTGCACAGAGGACTCTGTAACCTGCCACATGTTATGGAACTAAATTCTGTATTAACTTTCCCTATAGGTATGTGTATGGGTGCGTATGTAGAGGTGTGAGGGTGTGTGCGTGTGCGCATGCACCCACAGCCAGTAGTTCTTCACATTTCATGGATCTAGAGGACACAGTCCCTACACAGGAAGGGTTTTGTGGATTACAGCCATTACTACAAGGCATAAAAGGCCCTAGCAGCCATGGAGTGGCTGTGTGGATGGACAGAACCCTGACCTGGGTTTAGGGCAAGATTCCATTTGTCCAGCCTCCCACATTGACCTCCGGCCAAAGCCCTTTTATTTGACTTTTGCAGAAGGAATGTGAATTTCACCCTAAACCGATGGCATCTGCCCACAAATGAAGTCAACTCTCTATTTAGCAGATGCACTTGTTATCATAGACAAACCCTCTCTTTGCAACTGGAAGGCATAGATGAATATGTCCCAAACAGGTTTTGAAAATTTTTATCATGAAGGGCTTTCAACTTTTAAGGCTGAAATTGTAGCTGCCTTCTTTTCTATTTATATGTGAGCAATAGACTGGCCGTTTTTCTTGAAAACTGAGTATTTAGGCTGTTACCTTACTCATGCATCCAAATATCAGTTCATGTGCACATATTTCACAAGAGCACAAATCAGAGGTCAGCTGAAAATTTGGCAATTAAGCTTTAATGTGCATATGTGCTGTATTTGTTAAATATTTCCAGCTCTGTTATAGCCCATAGTTTGGATATATAAATACCATATTCTAAAGAGTTATGGTATTAATATTTTAATCCAATTTTCTACTTTTAGGGAATAATATCAGAAATCCTCCACCCAGTAGCTAGAATCGCTGGCAAAAATTTTCATGACCTTAAATTTCAAAAACAAGTTGTTTAACTTGACATTTAACTATCCATTTACATACACAAATACATTTTGCTTGCACAAATCCAAATTTTGTGGGAGCAAAATATGGGCATGAGTGATATACCTATGATTTTAGAGGCAAGTTTTCAAAATATGGCCTTAATGCTAAGGTTTGTGTACAGGAGGAAGAAACCAATTTTTTTCAAGGCACAACTTTTTAAGCACATATATTTCTCATCATAAGGTGCAACACACTGATTTTTTTTTAAGCTGACCTTACATAGAAAAAGAGAGGAAAATTTTCTACTTGAAAATTTGATCACAAATACCCCCCAAAAAGTAACATTTTTGTTATCTCTGCAAAATATTGTATGAAGATTCTTATTTCTTAAATCTTTGAATTGTAGCACTGAAGTTTCTGAAACTGATTCTGATCCAAACTCTTGAAAGAATTGCTAAAATCTTGTAACTGATTAAAGAATCTTCAGCATGTGATCCCTAGTTAATAGCCAGGGTAGAGCAAAGAATACTTTATTATTCTTTTTTATCCTTACAGATTTTGTTAGAGACGGGCTTGGGGCTCAAACTCCCATTATTACTGTATTTTTTTTAAAGGAAAACTGTATCTTAAATGATATAGCCACTACATTTAAAAATGTATTTCTATGTATGGTATCCAATGAAAAAATATTATTATACAATCATAGGATGTGGTATGGATGATATAATTACATTAATAAACTGGTCAGTCAAACTAATATGGGTTTTCATTTCAATTAATCATATACGTGTGCTAAAAGCACTCATGTTAATTGGAATAGTGTACATGATGTAAATGTACCAGACATAACTATCACCGAGAAAAACAATTCTGTTTCTAATTATTCCAAATATAGCATCAAGAAAGTCTTGTGGTTTGTGTTTGTAGAGTGAAATTTCTTTAGCTAGATTTTTAAAATAAAATGTACATATCAATGAACAGATAAAAATTCTCAAAACTGTATCTCCCTGTAGTTTCACTAACACGTTAACCTACTTACAGCAATTAGTGCTTCATTAGTAAGGCTAACTAACTGTTGCTGTGCCCTGTAATAATTTGCCAGGTTTTCTATATACAAGTGCATAATCAATGTTTTCCAATTACTGCTATAGTGCAACCACTATTTCAAATAAACTAGATAATAATACAAACCCATTACTGAATCTGAAGTAGCAGAGGCATTTAATTGCAAGGCAGTTCTTCTCAGCTTTTAAAATTTTTCACACTAATGAAGTGTCATACAAAAAAGTTGTATTGATTTTTCCACCACATGGCTTCAACCACAAATATGTAATTATCCCTTTTATATCTAGCAGGGGGATTAAAATAATCTATAGTATATAGCCTTTACTTATCCCTGATGGGTTTAGTAGTACTTTTTACCCTTTTCAAAATATGCAGCTTTTTGATGAATGAACTTTCAGTAAAATGTTGCTTTATCTGCTTTATATCTTTACTTTTTTAAAGTCATCTTGTGTGCAAGCATTGGAATTTTAAATCCTAGATTCCAAAACTATCCGAAGAATACAGGACTTGATTCTGCACCATTGGAATCAATGAGAGTTTTGCTATTGCAGGATCAAGGCCACGTAGAGTCAAATCTTGTGAACCTTACTCACTTGAGTAGTCCTAATGAAGTTGTGCCAGTAAGTAAGGTGAGCAGCATCTGACCCATAATGTAGTTTATAGATAGCATTTCAAGTATTTTCTAAACGGGAAGAATCAAGGTGGAAATTATAGGATAATATGCAGAACAAAATGTTTTCACTTAAGGGAGATTTGTATTCATTTCCAAAGTTTTGTTAAGCATGTAAATCTTTGTCAGACTGCACAAACAATGCTCTGTCTTCAATTTAACAGGAAGAAATTAATTCCCAAGTCTTCAACATGAATATTATAAATATGTCTATACACTAGATTTCGTATTTCCTCATCAAAGCAAAGAAATTCTGAATGCAAAATAGATACTCCACATAAATGGAACACTGCTCTACTGAATAGGAGTAAAATGCATTTTAAAAGTTAGCCTGCCTTTATATATATTTGAACACATAAATTGTGTCCTTAAAAATGCCTTTGCTAATATTTCTTCTAGTTTTACTTTAATTTTTGTTCTACTATAACCAGTGTAAAAATATCTTCCACACTGAAAAAACAAACAGTCTCTCACCCCAAAAACAAAACTTATCGCTTAAATGTAAAGGCCTTGTTCTTAACATGTGTCAAAACTTGTATTTTCCAGTAATTTCACATGTTAACCTACTTACATCTGTTAGATTTTCCAGATATGGAGATTTGCTGAGTTTTACTGTACTGGCTTTCTATATTTTGTGGAGAATTTTAAGGAGAATTTCATGTGCAAATTAAGGAACTATGTGTTTCAGACCAAGTGCACATGAAAAGTAAGTGGATATTTGAAAACCTTATGAGTACATGTTAGAATTTTGGGGAAAATTATAGAACTGTAGTATAACCATTGAACAAAGTGTTTTTATGGTAGTGGGAACTTTTATTCTGTGTTTCAGTTTAAATAGGAGATTTTTTGGCATTCATCTAAATAGAACGAGGAAATGAATTGTAATAAAGAGCTAATAATTCTAAAAAATAAAATATCCATATTCATCTCCATCTTTAAAAGCACTAAAGAAAAGTTACAATTTGCAAAAACACTTTAAATATAAATGAATATTTTAGTGTCTAATTTTCAAGTGGAATGAAACAGAAAAATAAAACAGAAGTAGAAAATAAATGCAAAATATATAATAGTTTAATATACAGATGACTTTGCTATGCTATAGTCTCTTCCCAAATCATGCATGTAAATCCCAGTAGCATCTATGTGGGTTAGAATAATATTTCAGTGGGAGAGTGGACTGGAAAATTCCCCAGGGTATGATTTTTAATTAATCTGAACAATGCTTTTCGTGCAAGCAATTCTGAAGAAAACTGGTCCAGGTGATTTGTGATATTACATACCTCTTTGTACTGTATTTTCTACTTTTGTAGATAAAGCAGTTATGACTTCCTGCTCTATGTTAGCTTTGAGAATGCAGAGGGAAAGGTTTCTTTGGTCACCATGTGTTAATTAGTCAGAGTTCAAAATAATACAATTCAGCATTATCTCTCAGTTAACTTTTGTACTCTCCAGGATACCAATGCAAAATTAAATTAATAATTGCATATTTGTTTGTTTTTTTCTAACAGTCTTAAATCATTTGCAAAGGACAAAAGCAAAAATTGTGTGTGCGTGGGGGAGGGCAATTAAGCTGCATCAAAAGAGTTCAAGAAAAAATATCCATCTGCTCTGTGGAAGTGTGTGTTTCCAGGATAATAAAAGGCCATTGCCTTGACCGATGACATGAAGCCATCAGAGTCATATTTATTGATGAAACTTTCAGCTCCCAATCTGCTGCACTGAATGAGCATCATACAGCTGTCAGCAAAGGCAGAGTACAAAAACAATGATAGCTTGTGACATTTTCCTTTTATAATTTATGAAAACAAAATATCTTGAAGTTGTAGGACACCCGAATAAAATTTTAGAAGTCTCTTAAAGATCAGTTATCAAAGTCAGAGCTTTAAAATGGTAGATAGCTTTTGTTTTTTCAAAAGATTTCCATTACTAGAATCTACGGCTGTAAAGGGATTAAAAAAATCAATCGTGATTAATCGCACTGTGAAACAATAGCAGCATACCATTTATTTAAATATTTTTGGATGTTTTCTACATGTTAAAATACACCTCTACCCCTATATAACATGACCCGATATAACACGAATTCTGATATAACGCGGTAAAGCAGTGCTCCGGGGGGGGCAGGGCTGCGCACTGTGGTGGATCAAAGCAAGTTCGATATAACGCGGTTTCACCTATAACGTGGTAAGATTTTTTGGCTCCCGAGGACAGCGTTATATCGAGATAGAGATGTATATTGATTTCAGTTACAACACAGAAGGCAAAGTATACAATGCTCACTTTATATTTATTTTTATTACAAGTATTTGCACTGTAAAAAACAAAAATAGTATTTTTCAATTCACCTAATACAAGTACTGTAGTGCAATCTCTATCATGAACGTTGCACTTACAAATGTAGAATTATACAAAAACCCCTCCATTCAAAAATAAAACAATGTAAAATTTTAGAGCCTGCAAGTCCACTCAGTCCTACTTCTTATACAGCCAATCGCTCAGACAAACAAGTTTGTTTACATTTGCAGGAGATAATGCTGCCCTCTTCTTATTTACAATGTCACCTGAAAGTGAGAACAAGTGTTCTCATGGCACTGTTGTAGCCAGCGTCGCAAGATATTTACGTGCCAAATGCGCTAAAGATTCATATGTCCCTCCATGCTTCAACCACCATTCCAAAGGACATGCGTCCATGCTGATAACCAGTTCTGCTCAATAACAATCCAAAGCAGTGCAGACCGACGCATGTTCATTTTCATTAACGGAGTCAGATGCCACCAGCAGAAGGTTGATTTTCTTTTTTGGTGGTTCGGGTTCTGTAATTTCTGCATCAGAGTGCTGCTCTTTTAAAACTTCTGAAAACATGCTCCACACCTCGCCCCTCTCAGATTTTGGAAGGCACTTCAGATTCTTAAATCTTGGGTTGAGTGCTGTAGCTATCTTTAGAAATCTCACATGGGTACCTTCTTTGTGTTTTGACAAATCTGCAGTGAAAGTGTTCTTAAAATGAACAACATGTGCTGGGTCATCATTAGAGACTGCTATAACATGAAATACATGGTAGAATATGGGTAAAACAGAGTAGGGGACATACAATTCTCCCCCAAGGAGTTCAGTTAAAAAAAAAAAAGTGACAAAAATAATTTGTAACGAGTGTCATCAGCATGGAAGCATGTCCTCTGGAATGGTGGCCGAAGCATAAAGGGACTGGCACGTAAATACCTTGCAATGTCAGCTACAAAAGTGCCATGCAAATACCTGTTCTCACTTTCTGGTGACATTGTAAATAAGAAGAGGGCAGCATTTTCTCCTATAAATGTAAACAAACTTGTTTGTCTTAGTGATTGGCTAAACAGGAAGTAGGACTGAGTGGACTTGTAGGCTCTAAAGTTTTACATTGTTTTATTTTTGAGTGCAGTTATGTAACAAAAAAAAAATCAACATTTGTAAGTTGCATTTTCATGACAAAGAGATTGCACAACACTACTTGTATGAGGTGAACTGAAAAATACTTTCTTTTATCATTTTTACAGTGCAAATATTCGTAATAAAAATATTATATACTTTGATTTCAATTACAACACAGAATACAATATATATGAAAATGTAGAAAAACATCCAAAATATTTAATAAATTTCAATTGGTATTCTATTGTTTAACAGTGTGATTAAAACTTTGATTAATCGCGTGAGTTAACTGTGATTAATCGACAGCCCTACTAGAATCATATGCTAATAAAGCTCTAACAAAATGTGTGTGGCATTATTTCATTATTGATAGATATGTCAAAAGAAATACAAACCTTATCCGTTAGCCTGCTAAGACCCAAATACAATGTGGGACAAAGTCCCAAAATGAGGATCACAAAAAAATTATTATTGCAAGGAATTTAAAATGTTGTGAGATTCCTTCCTTTAGTGAAAATAACTCTTCATAACCTCCGTTTCATGATTCTTTATTTCTGATGTAAATAATTTTCAACAATAAAAGTGAGGTGACACCAAATGTTTTGGACTAAAATAAGTGACAACCCTTGACATGCGGGACATTTGAGAGGAATGATGAAAATAATTTGGTAACTTCAATAACTACTGTGATCTCACAGTGTGTATTATTTCAATATCAACAAATGCTGTATTTGTTATTCCTACATATTAAGGCCAAGCAAAATTGGTGAATTTTTTTGAGAAATTTCACACAATTTTTCATTCATTTCATGCTGTCACTCATATTCTAAATTTGGATTTCATTACAAGTTTTTCCACAGATCAGCTCACAAAGGCCAATTTTGTGATTTTTAAATTTCACATATTCAGTGAATGGAAAGACTTGGCTGGTGTCATCATCTTCAGCTGTCAGACTTATGGAATCAAATAACTTGATGGTGTCACACAGAATTCTTATTTGTGTCCAGTTTGGTGGTGCTGAGTGTAGGCTGCTGTCTTTCTGGTCCCGAGTGAATCAATGCAGATAGGAGCCCTGCATGGCAGCACATTGCCTACAGAGCTTGTCCAACCTGTAAAGGGTAAAATTCCATCATGACGTTGTCTCCTGCTTCTTCTGAAAACAGAGGAAGTGATTCTTCAGCTGAAGCTCTCAGACAATATGATGCAGCTGTGCAGCACAAAATTAGCTAACATAGGCACAGAATAACTTTCATGCTGCACTAAGAATGTGTCTATCTTTACTTTACCAATGGAGGAAGACCCTCCTTAGTAGGTTGAGG
The DNA here is from genome assembly GCF_002925995.2 of Terrapene triunguis. Lineage (NCBI taxonomy): Eukaryota > Metazoa > Chordata > Testudines > Emydidae > Terrapene > Terrapene triunguis. The sequence goes on from NW_020664413.1 coordinate 40,120,842, forward strand.
CAATGTTAAAAACCAGAATATGTGTGGGAAATTACCTTCACATCCTCTCTCCCTCTTGCTTTGCCATCGGTTGGGGCCACGAACCCGAGAAAGAGAGAGTACTTTTTTATGGCAGAACGAAATGTATTCAATATACTGCTGAGTCACTTCTCAGGTCTACCCATGAACAATGTAGTGCTGACATACGATGTTGCTGCTGCATCTCAGGTGGACTTGCTGTGTGTTACTTGACCAGTAGCCAGGGTTTTGGTCACTGGTCCACACCTGTGGTCAGGTGAAACTTCCCACTATCGCCGATCTGAAGGGCATGCTGAACTGCAACCTTCATTGCTTGGCAAAGCCTTAGCACAGTTTTTGAGAGGAAATGGTTTTATTATTAGGATAATGCTTATTCTCCTACTACAGTGCCAGTTACTTTTCTTTAGCATCATTAAGCATCATCATCTTCCTCCAAAGGTAAACCTGGCCAAGAATCTTCCTTAGAAGAGCCCTCCTATTCTAGATAAACCCTCCATTTCCTATACCTGGGAATGGTCAAGAGCTCTTGCCTCATCCTCTGTACTAAAAACGCTTTCCTACTCAGCTCCTGCTTTTCACAGGGAAACGGTGTAAATTATACTGATATTTCAGTACAGCTACTCACTGTGGTGTGCGTGTCCAGAAATGCCAAACTGTGAGGACTGGACTATGCTGCTGGTGCCCAAGTTAGGATTGTCCCCTAGAATATGCATAGTGCTTAAAAAATGTTTTTATGGGAGCTACTTCCATTTCTGTTACAATTACCTCACTTATTCACTGTGTGCACTCATCACCACTACAGGCAATTATGAGTGGCACATTGCTTAATGTTTACCTAGCAGGGGAACACTTACTCCCCAAATGTCCTATGCATGTAGGCCATTGCAGAGATTTTACTACCACAGCTAGGACTGCGAACATTATATTATTAGTGACTGGAAGTGAATGTGTTGAATAATGATAGAAAATGGAGACCAGTATATTGAGTAAGTGCATTGGGCAAATGTATGAAATATCGTGTTGAGATGAGCATGGATCATGGTTAAGACAGCAATTCCTTACTACCCCAGGCCTGGCAACTGAGCTAATTGATCACACAGGTGCATAAGGAGAGGTGACTGTTCCAACTGCAAATGGGAGAGATCACACCCACATGACTACTAACTTGTTGGTGACTGACATCTGGCACTGACTTAGTTAACACAAGATACACAAGATGATATGAATATAGCCTTCACAAATCACGCTGGTCATGAGCACATAATTCACGACTGTGGTGAATGGACGATGATAATTTTACATAAAAGAGAGAGCAGTGGATTCAACCCCTGCAGTTGGCAAATACTAGAAATGTATTACATGAGGGACATGGGGGAAAGGAGGGACACAGTAGCTTTCCAAATCCTCCTGGCCAGAGCCCTGCCATTATAGGCATCTAATAAATTCAACATGGATCTAGCAAAAACCTTCATATAAATTAGGACTCCACATGAATATTCACACAATTGTTTGATGTCACAATGACTAGAAAAAAATGGAATGTGATGTACTGCCTAAACTAGAAGAACTCTTTTCTCATCATTCAGAAAGGAATCCAGTGATTTTCAAATCTGGGGTCTATATACATAGCCACACATAATGCTGTTTTTCTTTTGCAAAAAAGGTGAGGAAAAGATTTTGAAATTCCCTAGGCCTTCTTATGTCAGTACTTGAATTACAGGCTTAAGTACTTTGTCAAAAGCATTTCTCTCAGACGGCGTTTTGTGTATGGAATTTTCAGATGTTTTCTTTGTTGAACATCACACAGCCAATACCGCTATTGGAAAACCCATGCAGGAAAATCAGTGGACAGTGTTCTTTGATGCACATACTCAGTTCCCACTTGCTTCAATGAGAGCTGCATGCAGAGATCAGAGGACAGAATTTTGCTCTATATGTGTAAATGTGGGGAGAGGGAAGGGTGCAAATAAATCACACAATATCATCCCATTTCTCTTTCATTGTTAACATAATGTTTGTAGGCTTCACATCTAAGTGACCTGCCTGCATCTGAGAAGACCCAGATAGGAATCTCTCCAGAGACACCGTCAATGTCTTCCCTAGATTACCTACAGAGGCTGCTGCAGAGCAATGCAAGTTGCTGCCCACAAGTGCTGAGCACTCTGTGTCTACAGCACTCCCATTCCCTACCCTCTGGGAGCATGGCCGGCTCCGGGCACCAGCGCAGCAAGCAGATGCTTGGGGCGGCCAACAGAAAGGGGTGGCACGTACGGCTCTTCGGCGGAAAGTCCCTCACTCCTTCTCGGAGGGAAGGATCTGCCGCCGAATTGCCACCGAAAAATGAAGCGGTGGTGGATGAGCTGCTACCGAAGTGCCACCGATCGCGGCTTTTTATTTATTTATTTATTTTTGGCTGCCTAGGGCAGCAAAAACGCTGGAGCCCTGTCTGGGAGCAAAGGCTGAATCTCAGGGTATGTTTACACTACCCGCCGGATCGGCGGGCAGCGATCGATCCAGCGAGGATCTAGTCTAGACGCGATAAATCGACCCCTGAGCCCTGTCCCGTCTACTCCTGTACTCCAGCGCTGTGAGAGGCGCAAGCAGAGTCAACAGGAGAGCAGCATCAGTCGACTCACCGCGGTGAAGACACCATGGTAAGTCGAGCTAAGTACGTCGACTTCAGCTACGTTATTCACGTAGCTGAAGTTGTGTAACTTAGTTCGATCCCCCCCCACCCCGTGTAGACCAGGACTCAGAATGGAACATAAGACTGCCATGCACTTAATACAGAGGACCAGATACTCGGGTAGTATAAACTGGGATAGCTCCAATGAATATACAAGTATTTACATCATCTAAGGATCTAGCCGACATCACCAGGATATCTTGAGACAATTTAACACTGTTCTAGTACTTACAGGAAAGAGTACCAGAGTCATTACAAGGATGAATAAAGTTCCAAAGGGTCAAAAATAATTAATCAATGTTTATAATGTTTAAGGTATATAGTGGCCAGAACGCAGCATTGCTTTTTAAACCAACATCCTGTGGGATCCTGGATAAAATGAATTTTTTCTGACTGCTTAGAGTCCTCTTTGGATTTCTGCCTTTTTTCTTGGGAGAGGTTTTAAAAATTAGGCTGCTGCTCATCAATATTTTGCAGGGCTGTCGATTAATCATGCAGTTAACTCATGCGACTAACTAAAAAAAATTAATCGCGATTAAAAAAATTAATCGCGACTAATCACACTGCTGAACAACAGAATACTAATTAAAATTATATATTTTTGCATGTTTTTCTACATTTTCAAATATATTATTTCTATTACAACACAGAATACAAAGTGTACAGTGCTCGCTTTATATTATTTTTATTACAAAAATTTGCACTGTAAAAATGATTAAAAAATAGTAATTTTCAATTCATCTCATACAAGTACTTTAGTGTAATCTCTTTATCATGAAAGTGTAACTTTCAAATGTAGATTTCTTTTGTTACATAACTGCACTCCAAGACAAACCAATGTAAAACTTTGGAGCCTACAAGTCCACTCAGTCCTACTTCTTATTCAGACAAATCGCTAAGACAAACAAGTTTGTTTACATTTAGGGGAGATTCTGCTGCCTGCTTCTCATTTACAATGTCACCTGAAAGTGAAAACAGGCTTCCGCATGGCACTTTTGTAGCCAGCGTTGAAAGGTATTTACATGCCAGATATGCTAAACATTCATCTGCCCCTTCATACTTCGGCCACCATTCCCGAGGACATGCTTCCATCCTGATGATGCTTGTTAAAAAAATAATGTGTTAATTAAATTTGTGACTGAACTCCTTGGGGGAGAATTGTATGTCTCCTGTTCTGTTTTAAGCACATTCTGCCATATATTTCATGTTATAGCAGTCTCGGATGCTGACCCAGCACATGTCCGTTTTAAGAACACTTTCGCTGCAGATTTGACAAAACGCAAAGAAGGCGCCAATGTGAGATTTCTAGAAATAGCTACTGCACTGGACTCAAGGTTTAAGAATCTGAAGTGCCTTCAAAAATCTGAGAGGGACGAGGTGTGGAGCATGCTTTCAGAAGTCTAATATTTTGTTATTGTCTCTGAGAGAGTGGCCCAATTTTTAAAATGAATTGCTGCATAAAGGTAGGGCATGCCCTCTTAGGAACCTCTTAGTATCACAGACGAGTGTGACTGGAGGCTTGGAAGTACTGTAAATTGGAACCTACATCCAAACCAATTGCCATCATTTTGAATTATGCCATTTTCAAAAGCACTGAATTTCTCCTCAAGCCAGTACACTTTTCATAAGGATTTTAGAGTCCTAATGACACAACACTCTTGAAGATACTGCAAGTCATTAGTGTTGGTAACCTACAGATGCACTAGCTTGCCAGTATTTAGCATAATTTGGCCTAATGAGGACATTTTATAAGGTTAATGTGGACTATATTTAATTAAACCACCCTCATCAATCCTCCTTCACCTCCAAAAGTAATAAAGTGTGTAATAAATGTGGAATCTCTTATTACAAAGTCTAAGCCACTGATACACAAACTATCATAGTTTAAAGTAAATTTCAAAAGAGATGCCTAAGCCTAATCTAATATTGCCCACCCACACATATGAAATGTACTCTAAGTTATCGGCAGAACTATAAACTCATCCCCTTTATAACAACAGGGTCAAATGTTGAAATCCTCCCTCAGTTTCATTCAGTCACCACTCTGGAGCAAGTCTCAGCTGGATTGTGTCCTGAAAAGTGCTGAGCAGAGCAAGGCAAAATTTTTAAACCAAAACTTTTTTTTTTTAAAAGGCATAAATGCAGATTTGGGCCCACTGAAACAATTACCCAATTCATCAAATTGTTTCAATTTTAGGGGAAGAATTATTGGGGGAGGGGGAGTTAGTTGACCAAAACATTTTGATTTTTTAACTCAAAAGGACTTTGTTCTAAAATTTCCTTCCGTTTTATTTATTTATTTAAAAAAAAAAAGCTCAAAATCAAAAAGAAGCTTTTCATTCCGGGTTGAATTCTGCCCCCGTTTTTCATTCACCAACAAACTGAAAAATCAGTTATTTGCCCAAGCTTGGCACTGAGCACTTCTTCCGCCTATTGATTTTGCAGGTGAAAGTGCTCAGCACCTCTCAGGCTTTGATCCAACAGGAATTTTGCCTAAGTAACAACTGAGGAAGAACTCCTGGCCTGGAGACCTATTGATTACAGTAGTGTTTCAGCTCCTGTAATCCTTACCTGTTGCACTTGTGGGTATGTATGGATTGGATAAATAATTTATGCCAGGCTTTTTCCCCTTCCTTTCTCATGACTTAGGTTTTGATATCACATCATGATTCAAAGCTTGGTGCACCATAAATTTTCTCCAAATGTGTAGTAATTCCTTGGTGCAGTCCAAAGTTATGATTCATTTATACTGGAGTGACAGCATAATACCTAGGTGTCAAAATCCATTAAAACTGTTCAATGTCTTCTGTTTATTTTTAGAATCAATTGAGACTTAACTGATGGTGAAAAATATACAGTCAAGTGTGTTTACTTCACCTTTACAAAGAATCCGTTATAGTCCCAATTAATTTGTTATTCCTGTCACAACAGGTACTGGATACTTCAAAACTGTCATTACCGTTTCTGCCTTTTTTTGTTTTTGTTTTTTGTTTTTTTAATAAGAGGGCTTCTGTTTATTTTTAACCCATTAGTAGGTACCACAGGATTGTTTTGTAAAACAAAGGGCTGCAAATCATTTTCCATTTTAATTACTAGAAAATAAATGTGATGAATAAATACATCTCCTAACCAACTGAAATCGACCGTGCTTGAATTTCTCTCTCTTCCTGTCATAATCAGGTGTTCTTTTTAGTGTTGAATTTAATGACTGTCCACAGGAGTATTCATCTTGTGCATTGATATGATGGGCCAGATGGAAGATATTTAAATTAAAAATGTAGTAAAAGAGATAGTTGTAAGAACTGGGGTAATTTTTAGTATAAATCCAGAACTGGCTTTACCAGGTTAATAGTAACAATACATTTCTTTGTAGAAAACTCAAGATAGGTTATAAATCTCAAGGCCATACACCACTGAGAGAGCGAGTTTGTTTAATCAGCAAAAATAAAAGTAGTTCTGCAAGCCAACTGTAAAGATAACTGCTAAGATGAGCAAGTGTATGTATATGAGAGAGGCAGAGTGGAACATTAATATGAAGTTTCTGTACCCTTATCCCACACTCGAGCCAAAGTAAAACCATAACATGATTGGAGGGAACTTAGAGAATAGAAACAAAACTGATTTACAGGACTGGAGGCTTGGACGTCTGAAGAAAGATTCAGTGCTTGAGTTGGCACATTGGCTGCAGTTACCTGATCATACACCCGTTTACCAGGAAGTAACTTGTCTTGCCTGTTATGTTCCTCTAGCATCCTTGCACACACACAACACAGCAGAGCACAAGGCAAGGTTGAAGCCAAGTGAGAAAGAGGCAAAGAAAACGTATGGAGTGATTCAAGGGCTATAACTGAGTGTACTGCGATGAAAATGAGCAAATACCAGGAAACTTTTCATAGGACTATTTAAAGGCAGACCGGACAAAGCACTGGAGAATATACTGTGGGTAATAATTCCATAGTGTTAGGAGAATGATCTAATTGCTCTTTTTCATCTCTACTCTGTAGGGATGTAATTGAATCCAGGACTTGGAGTGGCTTAAAAGTATCATTGATGACCTCTTCCACTGCCCCATCAGTACTGAAAGTTATTCATTTTTGAGACAAGTAAGCTCATTCAATATGAAATGAGGCATTATGGTTTTGCATCCATTGTAAGGTTTTTATTACAGATTTGGATGATTGTGCTCTATAGCCATAACTATGTAACATTAAGCATATATAGTTTAGCAGAATTATAGGTATTAGTGATGGAAAAGTTTTATCAGTCTAGGTCACCATGCTCATCCTCTAGTCAATATACCATATTCTCTACAGTATAATTTTCCATCGATTTGACTTGTCTGTTTTAAATGTCTCAAGTGATGCGGCTCCACTATTTCTCTTGAGCAACTGTACTCTAGTCTAATAGATCTCAATGTTAGGTAAATTTCCCTGGTATCTCAGTTCATCCCTTTACTCCTAATTACTTCTTCTTGAGCCATCCTAAACATTTCCTCTGTTTCTGCCTCCTTAGTATTTCCGTCCTTCCAGTTCTTTTTAGAAGTTCAACACACCCTCCCTCACCTGAACTGCTGTCCTGTGTTTGCTGGTCTTATTCAGATTGTTTGCTCTTTAGGGCATGGAATGTATCCTTTTCTAGGTCTATAAAGCACTGTATAGACTTATGGTGCCATACAGAACTCCCTGTTCACCATATTCTTTATGTCTGTTCCCACAGTGAACAGTGCTTGCTCAGGTACTGGAAGCAAAGAATTCGATGTTAGTGGATGGGTTTTCTTTTGCCAGCTGACAGCCGCCACAGTAAAAGTCTATATATTTTGTCAAGATTTCAAGGGAATTAGAAGAGGATACAGGCACTTTGGGCCCAATACTGAACTGAAGTCAGAGTCTTCCTTCTGATTGCAATGGGAGAGGAATCAGGCCTTTATTTTCAATGGGACAACTCACATGAGTGAAGTTACTTTTATGCTTAAGTATTTGAAGGACTGGAGTCTTAGATTGCAATGTAGAGCTTTCCAGAGGTAATGTCTCTATATAATAGCTGCAGTCAGTGTCAAATAATGAACTGACTTTATGTTAGGAGGGAAAGTGTCCAGTGACTGTTTTCCAGGCTTGATTTTTGCTACAGATGAACAGAATTTTGGAAAGCAGCTGATATCACTCAAACACACAACAAAGCCTTCACCTCCGCTCCTTACTTCAAATTTCACAAGCTAAACACTGTACTATATTTTCAGCACCAGAGTCTAAATAGGACTACAAAGAGCTTAACAGGTGTGTGTTAGCCCAATGGTATTGCCTTCTTCCTCAGTTATGGTTATACATTTCAGGGGCAGCGGGGAAAGGATTTAGTCACTCACCACTCCTCTTTGCAAGCACCTGCTCCCTGCTGACTTGACTTTTAGCATAGAGTAAGAGGGAGGTTTTTGCGAGAGTCCTTTCTCAAAATATTTGCAAAATGCTGCTGTATGCTAAGGATGTGGAAAGACCAGGATGTAGTAGGAAGATAAATCAGCAGGAGGGTGTGAAAGGTATAACAGAAAGCAGCTCCCACTGCCATATTACCTTGTACCTTCCTTTTGGTTACTTTTCCTCCTGCAATCCCTTCTGCCAGGTGATGTAAATTGCACTAACACCAATTTACCGAAACAGAATTTGGCTCAGAGCCATCTGACCAATGGAGGGGTTTACCTCAAAGTTTTCATTCACCACACATATGAAAAATGTAATGGATATCCCCAAATGCATGTAAGAGACCCCTCGACAACATTCAACTTGCTCTTCAAAAGATAAAAGTCGTCAGTGGAAAATTTCTGTATATATGAAAAATTATTATTGCCATGAGCGAACCCTCAGCAACTCAGTTGTCTGGAGGTCTGCCCACAAAACTGACTCACACTCTGGAGCTCATCTCAGTGACGTTGCACCGAGGATGAATTTGGTCATTATGTCTAAAACTAAAATCACTGAGCACATTCTCCAGATCCACATTCCAAAAGGATATCTGACTATGGTCAAATGGCATCGGAAGGATCTTCCCTCTTGAACATGTTTTCCCATTCTGTCTGGCATTTCACCAGAGGATGTACTTGCTTTTTGTGGCTGTTCTAGTGAATTAGTTAACACAGAAACAGTGAATTTTATGTGAATACTAAAGAATATTTGTGGGAAATGAATTATGAACTCATAAATGAGCATATTCATGTCAGAAACCTGATTCTAAAAGTCATGCTTATCCAATCATGGAAGATAAACCTAATATGTGATACATGCACAATCAAAGCCAATTGATATAAGCTGAATATTAGGTTTCAGATACCACCTATTCCCAATGAACTGTTGGAGAAGAATTCACAGATCAAGAATTGTTTGTAGAAACAATTTAGCAAATAAATATGTCAGACAACTGTAACCTGTAACTGGTGAACAAGAAGAACTTATTCAATACGTTACTGACTATGAATTATTTGCTCAGCTCTCGTTTCTAGAGATGGCATCTCAGATGGACATTACACTCTGATACTACAAAACCTCTTCTGCAAAGGGTATAGGTACTTGTCCCCAATTTGCTTGCATTCCCTGGATTCTTCATTGACATCACACCTGACTTGTAAAAGGCCCATTGTAACGAGCAGTAAAATAAAAAATAAAAAAAAAATAGACCCGATTCTGATCTCACAACACTGCAAAAATCAGGTAAAATTGGTGTTACATCAGAATAAGCATTTTCATTATTGGGCCAGAGTTGTGAAGATTCACATAGTAAGTGCGTGGAAGTAACATGTCTTTTAGAGGGATGACTCCTGGAAGCTCTATAAACTTCCTGATTCTCTAAGAAGAAGAAGTCACCAGCACCAGAAGAAGTGTTCATGTATGGTTAATATAGAACCTGGCCTCGGACAATAGAGATCAGTGGGTCCTGAAATTCATGAAATCCAAAGACTGAATATCTTCTTACAGAACCTACTGAGTTCTATGGAATCTAGGCTTTCATTTGAAAGGAAAGACTTCAAAATGCTTCATTATTTCAGATCTGCAGCAAAGAGCATCTGCATTAATATTACTACTGTTATTGCTTATATACATGTATAGTCCAATGCTGTAAGCGTTCTATGAATGGAAGTCTCATTCGTTTAACTGGCAGTTCGACGTGCAGAGGGGATGCAGGATCACACTCTTACACAGTCTCTTTCATCCTTGTTGATCTCAAAGATCATGTATACATATATATAGGAATCATGTTGCTACCCAAATGCAGCCACTTCTGTTGTAAAGATGACAGGTATGGGGACAACCTGAACATCACACAATAGGGGTGAGAGTAAAGGAAACCAAAGAAAAAATATTTGATTGAGGGAAAATTATTCTATAGAGTCCAAAACAATAATGGTACATTTGTCACCAAGAAATTTTTTTAAAAAGTAATTATTACCTTAAGACTACAAACACTGATGTGATTTATTTTTCATAAATCTGCTTTCATTTAAAACAAAGACTACTTAGGTGATGCCAAACATTTCCTCTCTCTTATCTAGCCATTAAGAAAATTATTGGGAAAATGGGAAACATACAGACACTGTGCCAAATTCTCCTCTCCTGCAGAAAAGCTTTCAGGAATGGGAAATGCTCATAGAAGACACTATGAAGACAGAATTCTATAGTTTCCATCTTATGCTTCCCCTTTTCAGGGTATGTCTACATAGGAATTTTTTATCATAGAATCATAGAAGTGTAGGACTGGAAGGGACCTCAATAGGTCACAATCCAATCCCCTGCACTCAAGGCAGGGCTATGTAATAACTAGATCATTCCTTACCTGTGTTTATCTAAGCCATTCTTAAAAACCTTCAGTGATAGAGATTCCATAACCTCCCTAGGCAATTTGTTCCAGTGCTTAACTACCCTGATAGTTAGGAAGTTTTTCCTAATGTCCAGTCTAAACCTCCCTTGCTGCAATTTAAACCCATTGCTTCTTGTCCTATCCTCAGAGGTTAATGAGAACAATTTTTCACCCTCTCCCTTGTAAAAACCTTTTATGTACTGGAAAAGGTATGTCCTCTGACAGTCTTCTCTTCTCCAGACTAAACAAACCCAATTTTTTCAGTCTTTCCACATAGGTCATGTTTTCTACACCTTTCATCATTTTTGTTGCTCTCCTCTGGACTTTCTCCAGTTTTTCCACATCTTTCCTGAAATGGGATGTCCAGAACTGGTCACAATACTCCAGCTGAGGCCTAATCAGCCAAGAGCAGAGTGAAGAATTACTTCTTGTGACTTGCTTACAACACTTCTGCAAATACATCCCAGAATGGTGTTCGCTTTTTCTGCAAGTGTGACATTGTTGATTCATGTATAGCTTGTAATTCACTATAATCCCTAGATCCCTTTCTGCAGTACTCCTTCCTAGGTAGTCATTTCCCATACTGAATGTGTGCAACTGATTATTCCTTCCTAAGTGGAGTACTTTGCATTTGTCCTTATTGAATTTCATCCTATTGACTTCAGGCCATTTCTGCAGTTTGTCCAGATAATTTTGAATTTTAATGCTTTCCTCCAAAGCACTTGCCATATCTCCCAGATTGGTATCGTCCGCAAACTTTATAAGTGTACTTTCGATACCATTATCTAAATCATTGATGAAGATATTGAACAGAACTGGCCCCAGACCTATCCTCTGTCCAGACTAGAATTTACAATTATGTTATTTCACTTGGACAGGTCTTAAAACACAACTAAAATTTCAAGTACAGATGTGCCCTCAGGGAGAAGAAGGAATGGGTTGAGGCTGCATGGAGGAGGCAAAAGGCAAAGCCTTTAAACCCCACTAATCTGGAAAAACCTTCAGGAAAAATGTCACTGATTCTAGGGTCTCCGGTCATAGTGCTTCTAATGCCCCCTTCAAGGCTCTAGCATCCTTGTCCATGACTGCACAAAGCTTTGAGACAGCAGTAAGCACAGAGCCGAGAAACAACACAGAAGGCTGCTCTAGAAGTCCTCCTGGGAGTTAAATACGACCAGGTCACATGTCTTTGTCTATAACAGGTGCTAAGTGCTGTTTAAAAACATATGAATTAAGATATTAGCCAACATGTTTGAAAGCTCTGCTCATTTTCCCAGCCTAGACAAGCCTAGAGTGTGGCTGCTCCCCTTCATTAACCCACCCACTCCAAAATTAGGCTCTCATCCTGCAATGACACCCATGCCCATGACTTCAATAGGGCTCCATGCGCATGTAGGTGTCCTCGTGCATAGACGCAACTGGAGGATTGGGTGAGATGCATCCCCAGCAGAAAGTCCTCTCCATGCTTAAGGTGAGCTCTTCTGTAAAAGCCACCCCCATCATGTAGGCTTCTGCCTCCTCCTCCAGAGGCACTGGAGGGGAACACTGAGCCTCTAATTTCTGCAAGAGATTATTGAAGTCTCAGTTTTAGGGCCACATTGTCTACTTGAAAGAGTAGAGGAAATTTGGCAGTGGTGTGTACAGGATTTGTGTAGTTGTACAACTCACACTAATATGAATGTGAATTGTGCAGCTAAATTCCTGCGATAGATATTTTATATTTACTTCCTTTTAAAAAAAAATACAAGTCCTTTAAATCATTTCGCATCTCTGTGCATAGATCAGAAATCACTCTCCAAAGTAAATATTCCTTGGGAATATCCCTCCTTTTTTTATTAAAAAAAATTCTAGTAAAGGAAAAGGAAATTGTCTGCTGGTGCATTATTATAATGACCCAAAACATTTTTTAACTCTTCATATTTCTTAACACAATATTTATGTTTTGTTCTGTTTTTTATATTTCTAAGACTTATTCCATAATAACATGTTGCCTTCTCCAGCTTCTACTATAAAAGCTCACAAACAAGCTACAAGGGTTTTTGTGTGTGTGCAGTTATGGTCCATCATTATTAAATGTCTCTTGTTGGATGGAAGAGGTGCTTCATCACAAACAGCCATTCATCAGCACTTGCCAAGCCAGCTCACATCTGACCTCTGCAGCAATAATGCCGCATCAAGTAGGCCAACTACCCAGTTTAGCAATAGAGCAGGGAGCACAAGCTGGCTTCAAGATTAAGTGCACTGTTTCAGGTTTCCATTCCCAGGAGCTATGCGGGCTGATGTTGTATTGATTGTGAAAGTTTACCAGTAAGTATCACAAACAACAATAGCCAGGTCAACGATCGGTGATGCCTGAATATGAATTCCCTTGTGGTGCCTCTGCAATCTGGGCTAAGGCAGTGCTATCATGATATCGGAGCATAAGTTGAATAAGGTTTACAAGGAAAGAAAGAGTGAGAGCCTGCAGTTTGAAATGACATTTAAGCAAGTTACATGTGGGAACAGAATGAGAGAAAATGATGTAATTATATATTCCCTAGTTTTCTACTGCAGCAAAAACCTGTCATCCTTCAATGCTTATATGTTCACCAGGCTGTACATTGAGTGCACACAGTATTTTCAGGTACTAAGCAAGATAAGAACAATATGCACAGGTAGATACTAGTCAGTATAAATCACAGATGGGGAAAAATAGGACCCTGTCATCCAATTTCTCTTCCTGCCCCCATCATCCAAACTTTACTTTGGATCAAATGGGATCTCGATAGAAACTATCCATGGTTTTGTTTTTGCATAACCAAAACCTGACCAATTTTTTTTCAAAATCTAACTCACCCTGGTTTGATTCTAGAGATGGAATAAATGGGAAACTCTTTCTCCTGATCCCCTGAACTTTGGTGGCTAAATGAAATGGAACTCACATATTCAAACCACACTTGGGCAACGTTTTGCAAAACTGAAATCCAGACTCCTTGTCTAGTACAAAAGCATGTTCCCTGTCTATGGTAAGCAGCTAATTAAAAGATGTGAGCCTGGCTAGCTCAGTTGGTAAAACATCAGACTTAATCTGAGGGTCCAGGGTTTAAGTCCCTGGTCAGGGGTAGGTGGGATCATTTCCCCCTGTAATATCCCCCAAGAACTTCAAGGAGGATACGAAAGAACTTCAGGGGGGGGGGAGAGGGATAGTTCAGTGGTTTGAGCATTGGCCTGCCAAATCCAGGGTTGTGAGCTCAATCCTTGAGGGGGCCATTTAGGGAACTGGGGTAAAAATCTGTCTGGGGATTGGTCCTGCTTTGAGTAGGGGGTTGGACTAGATGACCTTCTGAGGTCCCTTCCAACCCTGATATTCTATGACTTTACTGTATTAACATTTTTATATTTAATGCCTAAGCTCCGAGCTCACATGTTGAACAGGACATTTTACAGAGACACAATTTGATATGACTACCTCTACATTCAAGAGACATTTTGGAATTAGTTTTTAGTTACAGCCCCTAAAGTTTCCTCTTTTAGATAACTTTCAGTGAATGTACATGTCCCAGATAACATAGAACACCCTTTGTACAATTTAAGATGTGAACAAATGCAACTTCATAACCTATTTAGAACTTAGTGCTTTACATCTTAAAACTGCTGCCCCAATGTTAGCAAATCATTTTTCACAACACCCTTCTAAAGTAGATAAGTTTTATCTTCTTTTTAAATTATCCTCATCATTAATTATTTATTATTAATGATCAGGTCTTGGAAGAAGAAATATGAGATTTAAAGAGACTATCTGCAGCGGTAAACCTCTTTGTCTACTAGGACATCAGTGGCGTGCATCTCTCCCATTAGTGTGACTGTAGATTACCCACGTACACCAACAGAAGACTAGGCTTCTAAAGTATAGGTGCTCATTTCCTGTAACTGTTCCATTATGTCACTTATGCACAATAATCCTCTTCCTGTGCTGCCAGACATCAAATCATACAGTAACTATTGTTGAATGGAAAAGAAAGTCAAAATGCCTTCTTTAAAAATGGTGAAAGTCTGGAATCACATTAAACTTACAGCTTTAGTAATACCTAAAGTGAATGTTTTGCATGTCTAGTCACCCTTCCATCTGCTCACAAAACTCTAATGAGCAAATAAATTGTGGGGTCTGATATGGGTCATAAATTATTAATAAATAATAATAATACCACCTAGATCTTGTCTTGTGCTCTAATGACCAGACATTTACTAGTCTGAACAGAGCTAGACACACATGACTGGCTGCTTCTATGCCAACTTCTGAGAGGGGAAAAAACTCCAACAGTCAAACAATCATTCCAATCAGATGATTCCTACTCTAAATGAAAGCAGAAACCCTGCCTACTGTGAAAATGAATATTCCCTTTTAAAATTTAGGTGGCGTGTTAAAATTTGTCAAGTCATCAGTGTGATGGAAATTTAATAAAATGCAATACCTAACATTTGAAAAGGATCTGTGCCCCTAAATAGTGATGCTTAAAGTTAAGCACATAAATAAGTGCTTTGCTGAATCAAGGCCTAAATACTCACATTAAAATAAATGATATATGTGATTAAGAAAATATATTGTATTTAATATATTTGAACTACGACTTTCCATTCATTTTGAAGTGTATTAGATATTGAGCTTGCATGAAAAAGACATGTAATTATGGAATGTTTTAACTCTTGCATGAAACAAAGACACAGTAATCATCCATTGTCTAACTAGAGAAAGAAAATAATAAAGCCAGAAGAAAGGTGACAAGCTTGTTTTACAAAGTATAAGTCCAAAAAGATTTTAATACCCAGGAAACAAGTTCCACTTATCAAGTTACAGCTAAGATTAGTGCATATTACCATGCTGACACATTTATTAGTCATTGGAGGGATAATATTAGTGTCATTTAAAATTGCTGGTTTATTGAAAGATTCAGCATATTTAATATAACATTCAGTATTTCATTTTTTCCATCTCTCATTTGAACTGGAGTTCATAAACCTTGGTTCCAAGTTTTGTATTGGAGGCCATATATTTTCAATACACTAGCTCAATAGTGTGTAGAAAGAATGACATGAGAAGAGAAGTTGGTTAGTTTTATAACTGTTTCCTTAAACATTTTTGAGCTTTTAAAATGTGTGTGTCAGGTGAAGAAAAAGGAAAATGCAATTGTCACAATGGAGTAGGAAACATCTTCTAAAAAGGTGTTTTTTGTTTAATTTGTAAAGGCACCTCCATTAATGTCAGAAATTTAGCAGGAGCACTCATGATAGTCCAGGTACTTCCTGCTTCTCTTTGGATAACGTGAGGATTTGGCCACAACCATTGTCATATTAGCTACATTATTTTACACATGGGACTGGCTGATGTCTCACTGTTCTAATGAAAGACTACTATTATCTGTTCTATACAAGTATTTAAGCCAAAAATCAATGTATTTACAATTTTCTTATGCCTCTCTATTCAGAGGTGATTGTCACCTAATATAGCAACAAGACAAAACAATCAAAGGAAAAATGCAAAGAACTTCCAGTAAAATTTAGACAATTTAGATAGCAAGGTAATGCAAGTGGCCCAATATCTAATCCATTTTGACTCTCATTCATACCCAAGTTAATTATAAAGCAAAAAAAGGGTATCGGATACTAGACCCCCAGTTTATTGAAAGCAGTTAGGAAGTAAGTTTGACTCATAAGGAACAGACCATTTTTCAGTGCTATTGTTAAAAGTGGCCAGTAAGCATATTACAAGCCACACATCTCTGTTAACACACCACATAACATCAATAGTTATTCATAACAAAAATCCTGCAACCACAGGAGATAGTATAGGGCTGTGGGAAAAGCTTGCTGGGAGATTTTTTTTTAAGCTCCACTGTGGCTGTAATCCTCTTCAAGAATGCACCTATCAAAAAGTACCGATAGAGTTGCCTCCCATCATTCACTAATCAGATCGGCTGCATCTGTAATACTCAATTCTGACATGAAGCAACAGAGGGTCCTGTGGCACCTTTAAGACTAACAGAAGTATTGGAGCATAAGCTTTCGTGGGTGAATGCCCACTTCATCAGACGCAAGTTGCTTTTTAAAGATTCAGACTAACACTGCTACCCCTCTGAATTCTGACATGGACTCTCCCAAAGAATGGGGGAGTTTGGATGAGTTTTTGGATGGGCCAGTCTTTAGTTAGGATATAGTTTGAAGTCATTCAGGTTAGTTTGTTGAAGGAGTATTATTTTCTACTTTGTTTACCTATTGGATAACAGCTTAAGAAGTCCCTTCTCCTTATCCTCAGTGCTCATTGTTACACCCAAAAAAAGCATTAAAAAAAAAAACACACACACACAATCCTTCATTATTATTACATAACTATGACACCATCAGCAAAGCAGCACTCAGTGAACACCAGACTAGACCATGTACATACCATCTATGGGAAAAACCACAATAAGATTTTTGCATTTTAAACCATTCTGACATGAGTAAAATAAAAAATAAAATCTCTTTGGTGTACTTAGTTTATTACATTAAGTCTATGTTAATATTTTCTAATCATAGTGACCTCATCCTGCCAGAATGTACAGGCCCCTAATCCTTGCTATAATGTTTTCTCATTAGCTGCTCAGCATTGGCCACACTAGTCGTAGTAACTAAGCACTGCCTCAGGCACCACTGGAATTAATTACTAGAAGAAACACTGCTGTTTTCAATTGTCATCTTGAATTTATCACTTGCCACTTAATGTAACTCATCTGACCTAATACCTCCTCTGTGTCACCAGGGGCTTTGGCACCAGTTCCACCAGGGTAATAGCAGGGGTGTTCTGTATACTTAATGTGCCTGTATAGCTGAGCACACATCTGCTTGAGGCCTGGATAAAATCCTACCCTGGAGGCAAAGCATGCTAACAATGCCCCAAGCAAATTGCAGCTTCCCCATACGTCATGTTACATCTGAACCGAAGACTGATTCAGAGGTAGACCCAATACATCTAATTTCTGCTGTTTGGAGATGATAATCTTTCATTTCATTGGATGTAACAACACTAACCATTTGTTTCGCTCATGTTACATTTGCAAAATAATGAAACTGGCTATTCGTGTGTGGATGAATAAGTGGCTCTAGGGAGTCTTGTAGAGTTAGGCCTGTGGCATTTTCTTATAAATGTGAAGAAATTGCTCATTAAATTACCCTCAACAAAATACATTTCAGTTGCCAGTCTAATGTAACCTATGTATAAAGCCCAAACCAGTCTTACCAGTTTGTCTCTCCTGCCACCCTGCTTTTTCCATTTGTCTAGAACAGAGGATCTTGTCTATTTGTATATATTTTAAAATAATGTGAAAATTCATATTTTCTTTTGTTTAAGGCAACAATGTTTATGCAATATAATCTTTGCTGGATGTGCAGGATCACATCAATTCATTTTTTTCCTATAAAGAGTTCATCATAGAAATTGACAGATTTCACATTTTTCTGACATATTAGGAATAACTAGACCCTCAATGTTTCTGTTGTAAGGTCACTATTTGCAAGTTCTATTGAAGTGCTTAAACATCTGAGAATATATTTTACCACTGTTGAAAACTGGCATGGCTCCTTGGTGTAATAAGCCAAAAATATCATACAGATAAAAGGATAAATGTAACAGACTTATCTTTTAGTATCATTTTAATGATGACAATTCTCAAAACATTTCCTAGACAGAAAGATTTCCTTTTGCTACCACAGTGTACACTCAGTACAGTAAACTTGGAGAGATGTATAATGCAATATAAACATTAATAGTTTCACAATTGTGTTTTAGAACGACTATTTATAGAGAAAATACAAAATGTCTCCCAAAAGTATACTTAGACGTAAGCCACCATAATCTTCCTGCTCATGCAGCAGGAAATCTAATACACCAGCTCAATAAACCTGTAGGAAACAAAGGTTTTATGTAGCATTAAGAGTCACAATATTAAAATTCAACTACTCTTACAAAGCTCCTTTTAAGAGCCAAGAAAATTGAGTGCCAGTTTAGAGAAGGATAATATCACAGTATGTAGAAACAGACGAAGCAGGCACCAAGATATGTGGAATCCTGCTGATGTTTTTGCTGCTTGGGTCAGTTCCAAACCATAGGTGGTATTGCTATTTTGAGATGTCATCACCAGAAAATACTGCCCCAGAAGTGGTATTCTCCAGAATAACGTTGCAGCAATGTAAACTCAGATTGACCAATGCAATGACATTATTTCAGAACATATCATCCTCCACTGTTAATAAAGTGAAAATAATTATCATCACTATGCCCGGGAAAGTTCAGATCTGAATCTAACCGTGGAATTTGGGATGTACATATGCATACCTGTAGAATACATAAAGTTGTGGAATAAAATTTTATCAGCATATCTTTGAGATGGAGTTATGCAGATCATCCGGAAAAAAGTGTGCTAATAAAGCCTATATACCACACTTTCTCTATTTGCAATATATATTTGGGACTATTTTTCATATTCTCCCACCTGTAAAGCCAAGTGCCTTTGAAGGTAGGTACCATTTACCCAACTTAAGAGGGCTCAGAAGGTGCCATAAAAAGTATCTCAAAATAGCTTTTATATACATACAGATGTCACACCTCTAAGCCCACCATAGTTGGGCTGTTTCAAGATTAAGAATGCTGGGCACCAGCTGGGTTCTGGAAGTCTCCCAGTCTCAAGGCCCAAAGCTCCCATTTCTAGCCCTGAAGGGATACATGTTGTCAAACAGTGACATTGTTATGTTTAGAAAATCTGTCTCTGACCATCCTCCCCCCACCTTCAGGCTCCCACAGGAGTAGGGTTTTTTTGTGGGGAGAGGAATCCACATTTGAGGGGTAAAAGAGGAAACATTTCTCTGGTTGATTTATTTTTTTTAAAAGGTGGCTGTTTGAATCTGCAGAAGGGGTTGGAATGTTCTGGGAAGATGGACTAATGGATAGAGGACAAGTGAGGTGATGAAAGTTGCATAAGCCATAAATACATTCATATCGCGTGTGGTGTTTGTGTCTTCATACATATACACCCCACTTCACCCACCCCTGAAATGCAGCTCTCTGACTCTAGGATGGAAGGCGACATATGTATAACTGTGTACAGGAACACTACACAACACTTTAGGACAGGAAGTGAAAAATACTGCGTCTAATTGTAACTACAGGTGGAGTTTAGGTAGGCCTAATGTAAATTATACAAACTAGCCAGGACACCAGGGCTGGCACTGAACACTGCATAAGTCGGAGATAAATATACATTGTGAAAATTTGAAGGTGTGTCTGTTCTACACGATTTTGTACTAGACTTACCAGATATGTGAAAACAGAACTTACACATGCATCTGTAGAATTAATAATTTCATTCATTTCATTCTTTCATAAACCCCCCTGATCTTAAATTAGAAAAGAGTACTGGCTGGCAGAAATATTTTCCTATTACAAGGAACTTATATCTAAAAGCAAATTCTGTGTGTTCATTATTGGGAGACTGGGTTTATGCAAGCAATTTTCATGCAAGCATAGTTGTAAGTAATAATGTGGCCTTTAATGATGGAATGATGGACCTGCCAAACACTAGCTCCTGCCATACACTGCTTGCATTTCCCTGCTGGAGAACACAAAGATGCCCATCTGGGAGTTATTAACATATTCTCGTCAATTCAGAACCGACTTTAACATAATCCATATTTGTTGGCAAAAGACCAACATCAGCTAGAGAACAGCAGTCACATGATTCAATGACACATTTCAAGCAGCACACATAAAGCATGCTTGGGCAGCTAAGCAATTCAGAAATGTAAATAGCAAAAGCATTCCTCTGACTAGATAAAAAGGACAAATCCCTTTTGGCAAGACATAGCATATACTCTTAATACTGAATGAAAACAACAGAGATAAGAAAGGGACATATAGTGACTGATTTTGGGGGTGCTCTTTCATTTTATTCCAAGCCACACTCAGTCTTAAACTGAACCTTATACTTTTGTTTCAGGCAGGCAATGCTTTCTTGTATGGGATTTGCGGGGGAGAATACAAATTCTCTTCAATCAGCAGTGTCACATGCTCACTTGAATGACATGTGGAAACATGCCTTTTTTATTTATTTATTTTTACAATTGTCTTGAATTCAGCATCAAGGGGGCTCTTTATTTAAAAACTGTCAGTCCTGTAGGACAGTTTCCATTTAGAAGCTCATCATTTTAAAGAATTACAATTTTATTGTTCATTATAATTTTGGGCAACACACAGTATATATAATGTTATGATTGTTAAGCACATGCTTTGTTGTGAATCATGCTTCTATTGAGAGACAGAGTTTCTCCACTGCTTTGCCTAGAAAATAATGATCTGTACTGGTTTGTAATCCAGTCGTCTCTGATTTCTCATATTATTGTTATTGTTTATAGGGTGCCAGTGATATACAGTGAGTTTTACAAAACCAATAGAATGTAGGATCTCTATGATGAAGATATTGCAGTCTAGCCCAGATAAACTCTATACTCAGAACAACTGTTTGAATGAGACATAGAGGTATTATTAATTAGAATTCAACATAGGAAGGTTTCATGAAAGAGAGTATTAAGGAGGAATTTAAAGGAGGCAGAGGAAAGACCTCTATTTTTAGAATTAAAAGGAAATATGAAGTTTTGACTTAATTCTTTTAAAACAACATAAATACCCTACCCCCCCCCAAAGGGTTTTATTTTCTACTAGAGATGGTGGCAATGATGATTGGAGGCATGGAGAGACTTCTGTATGAGGAGAGATTGCAAAACAAACAAACAACCTGGGATGTTTAGCTGAGAGGAAATAAAAATAAATAAGCAAGAGGCAATATGACACATAATGAATGGTATAGAGAAGATAAATTGGGCACTCATGCTTATCCTTACACAATATGAAAAGAAGGGGACAGTCTATGAAACTGATGGGCAAAAAGTTTAAAAGTGACAAAAGGAAATACAATATTTTTACACTACACAATTAATCTCCGGAACTCATTGCAGCAAGATATCGAATCCAGGAGCTTAGCAGGATTTTAGAAAGGATTCAATATTTATATGGATAATGAGAACATAGACCATTACATTCAATGGGATATTTTTTTTAGATGGGATATAAGCCCTCATGCTTTAAAACGTAAGCCAACCACTAACTGATAGGGGTTAGGAGGAAACTGGGCAAGTTAGTTCTTACAATGCACTACAAGGTTTCTGACACCTTCCTCTGAAGCATCTGTCACTGGCCACTGTTAGAGATAGGATACTGGACAAGATGGACCACATAGGATGATCTGGCAATTCCTATGTTCCTAGGCAAGGAGACAGCCAGGTTTCCCTGGGGGGAATTTCCTACACATTCTTCCATTTTTGTTAGGGAAGTTGGCGTTTGCCTCCCCACAAAGAAGGGGAAGGGAAGTGTTCCAGATCCTAAATTCTGTTAATCTATCTATGTCCTGGAGGCAGAGGGCCGTATGCATAGAGGCTCTGTGCCTCTGTGCTCCTGCAGGCCTGTCTCTCTCTGGCTCGCAGTCAGCAAGGCTCCTTTGGACACATCCTGGACTATATTACCTTTTGTATGGATTCCTGGTAGGTTTGGTGAATAGTCTACATCCACCCCCCAAGACCAGGCATGGATTCAGACCCTGAATATGGGAAGAGAGAATGGTACCATTCAGGGGGCTGGCCTGAAACCCACTGTAAGTGCTGGAAAAGGTCTCCCTGTACACTCACCTGGTAAAAGAGCATGCCCTAAATATGCCTATCAAATTACTACTTTGGCCTGTAGATGCCATCTGTGATCCCGCGTAATCAACCATCGTTCTAGTTCAACTTCCATTGAAATCCATGGCAAAACTCGTTGACTTCACTGAGAGCTGGATCAATCTCATTCTTCTGTCAGACAAGACAATGCAATTGTTTAATTTTATTTAAAGTGCAGGCAGTGCATTCGTAACTATTGCTTTGTTGATATTGTTATTAAAGAACATACCAGCTGAGAATCTGTTCTATAAATTGACCAGAATATATCCCTGCACTTACGTTATTTTTTATATATAAACATAATATAATAATATATTATTATAAAGAGTTTTATATCTGTGTGTGACTGATTTGCTTTTTCCTTTTGGAAAAGGAATTTATATAATGTACATATTAAAAATCCAAATGAAAAAGCAAAGCAGTCACACAAAGATGCAAAGCTCTTTATAATCTGAATATATTAAATGATCAAAGTATGCAGCTTCCCTTTTTTTCCTGTAAGCCTGAAGAAAAATGAGCAAAGACAGTTAAGAACATAAGAATGGCCATACTGGGGAAGACCAATGGTCCATCTAGCTCAGTATTCAGTCTTCTGACAGTTGCGAGTGCCTAATGCTCAGTTAGCCACTAAGGAGCCTATCATACTTCCCTGAAGTCACTAGGATTTTACCAGTGACTTAAATATAAGTATGATTTGACCCCAGACTGTTAAGAGCAGGTATTGTTTTAAAACAAAAGAAGATATTTTATGGGGAAATCTCTCTGAATTTTTTGCTGCTTTTTCATATAGAAATCAAAGCAGGGTGTTATTCAATATAATACGCAAATCCGAGTGCTTACTTTCAGTGAAAGTGATAAAGGCTATAACTGCTCAAGGAATAAGTCATCTATACAGATTAGTCATGACAGAAAATGAAATTATTAGAGTAGAGTGGGACTGAAAATTTTATCTAGCATGGGTTTTCTTGAACATTTATTTTTAAATACGATATATACCCAAATGAGATGGCAATTGCTTCTGAATCCTTGGTATGATGTATGTATTTTCCTTATACTAAACAATGAATAAGCCTAACATGCCCCTGCACTTACAAAGATGTGTTGAATTATTGCTACAAGAAAAAATACTTACTTGGAAAAGGTTTTGAGCATAGCTAATTTGAAAATGAAAGGTGTTTTTTTTTTAAATTAGGTCTTTTTTCTAAAAGCCTGTCTAGTTATGTTCTTGATCCTTGTTCAGTTCTCTGTAAAATCTCGAACTTCAAAGAAGGTTAAATAGCATGAAAGTGCCAGCACTCATGTAGGGCTTGCCTGGGTACTTTGATGTACAGTATTCCAGCATGTCAACAGCTAGAAACTAAGGCCCTTTTTAACTCTTATCTCAATACAATGTGATATTTACTAACTTCAGTTTCTGTCTGGCTAAAAAAAATTCTTCTTTTCTTCTTTTTTCAATCCAGGGTTACTTGATTTTGTGACTTCTGATGTTCAAACTAATACTGTTTATGACCTTTAAAGACCTTAAGGGAGATACTGTTTTTCCCATTGCACAGCCACTATGGAGAAATTCCAACATACATCTGTGAGCTACAAAAGGATAGCGTAAACAACAGTTTCCTATTAAACTTTAGTTTAACATTAGGACTGCTGTCCAAAGATCATACTTAAAGATAACTGAAGTGTTACGATATTCCTTTGTGTAGTTCAGTCATGACCCTAATTAATGTGTCTAGGTTAGACATGTATTTCTTCAAGTAATGGGTGGTTTTGTTTGGACAATTAGGCAGAGCTGACAAGGAAATTTTCCATCAAACTGGGTCATAAAAAGTACATTATTCAGCATTATTATGAGTAAAGCAGTATTTATTGCCTGAACTTTACAATACACCATTATCAATCATTACCTGCCATTAAGGTATGTTAACATGAGATCAAAGAGACAAAGCCAAGTTAAACAAACAGGGATGCATAGAAGGCTTTTTAGAACTGCTCATTTAAATTGAAACAAGTGTTGTGGAATCTATTGGTTGGCTTGGAGTTCCTTTAAGCTAAAAATGCAAATCAGCCAATAATTACAACCCTAAAACATTCCCCAATTCTTTTTCATAGGTCACAAAATACATTCGTTTTTAGGGAAACATGAATAGAAAAACAGACGCAGAAAGAAAGGAAAATACAAGTGTCAAGTCCAGCTAGGTTAGATTCTTTTGCTATATCAGTTCTCAGCTATAAAATTACCTATGCATTCACTAAAAATATCAATGAAATTGATCCAAACAGAAGGCCAGATGTTTTTGGTCAAGTTGTAAATGCTGGAAAATACATGGGTTTAGCAAATGCTCCACGTTCATAAACCTAAGGTACATTTATTATTATTAACAACAATTTGTATTGTGATAGTGCACAAGAGCCCAGGATCAAGTCATGGAACCATCAAGATCCCATTGAGACAGGTGATATACAAACACTCCTTAGAGCTAGTCTAATGTAGGCTTGATGCTGTCACCTTCTTTTGCTACAGCATAAAATTAAACAGCCATATCACAAAGCAGCATGTTCTCCCCTGACTTATATTTGCTCTTCTTCCAGTCTCCCCTCCCAGATATGTATATTCTAGAGAGAGCAGTTAACTGAGTCAGAGGAAATCAGATCCCAAGTTTCTGTCCACACGTGAACCAAACCTTTTCTAGAAGTTCAAAATTGTCTGATGTTCATCTATTTCGTCTGTTTCTGTCAAGAATTGGAGAGACAGGGCTGAAATACAACAAAAACAAGAACACAGAGACCATTCTTGCAGTATTCTTAGCCCATACAGAAGCAAATAATCTTAGAAATCTTTTGAGATTTCCTCACCACTTTTGTAGATACAAGAGTTTTAGATTATTTGGATAAACTCAGATGAACATCAGGATTTCTGGATGCTTATCCAAAACAAACAGAACCCCCATTTCTTTTGCATTTCTATCATCATTACTATATTCCCAGTTACTCCCCACTTTCGTAGGAATAATCTAATTAAAAAGAAGACCCACAACAACAAAGCTGTCCTCAGTATCCCCTCATCCTTTTCCCTCACCTTCCCATTAAATTGTTCCGCACAGTCACAGACCCAGGCACTAGTTCCAATACAGGTCCAGGCCAGGCAGTATTATCAAGAGTTGTTAACAACAGACCCTCTGCCATATCTCAGGCCACTAGGCAGTGGATTTTTGATCTGAGGTACCAGTCTTTATGGGTTTTCAAGACCACGTATTGCTTTTGCATGCACACATTAGCAATCCATACTTCACAGGATGGCATTCCATTATTAGAGATCTTTTCAGATACACTAGAATACATTCATGTAAATCAGATCTCTTCGGATATGTTGGGCCTCAACATGCTGGCATAACTCCATTAACTTCAAATGAATTTCTCCATATTAATGCTCGTTTAAATGAGAGGGGAATTAGACCTCTCCTGTTCTTGCACGTTTCTACAAGGCTACAAGCTTATTACAATATAAAGAGAGACTTTTGTAGATTTTAGAAAAGAAAAGGTTGGCAGCTAAGAGCTAGTTCAGAGCTAGGCAAATAGATTTTTTTATTTTAATGCATTTTAAGACTCTTTCCTCTCCAATTCTGAAGCCTAAGAGAGGTTTGTTACAACTTGGAGAGCAACCTCTCATATAAACTCGAGCACTGAGTTAATAGGGATGCTTTCTAGAAGTAAAACGGTCTCTCTTCCTTCACAAATAGTTGAATGTTGCCATTCCTCTGGCATACATCCTTCCAATGTGTGCCTTAAAGGATATTTTCACTGAGGGAAGAAAGGACCACACAAACATGTATATGAAAGACAAGACAATGATTCATTGCAGTTGCATTTCTTTTCAGTAAGCAGAAGGTGTCATGATATCATCTGTTGGTGATATATAATAGCAAGGGGAAACCGGTCAAGATTTTTGCCCTAATATGATTTTATACTAGTTGGTGCATGAATGGCAGATACAGAAAGAGTACTGTATAATTCTAATGATTTACAAGCCTAAACACTCAGTTAAGCAGACATGACTATGTACTCGCATGTCATTTACAGTCTAAAAACACCATTATGAACTATTATTATATATCATACATATATATTTACACACAAGTCATTCACCCATGATTGAAATGCAGTTACCTGCATTGTGTAGCGCAATAGCCATTTGACAACACACAGTCAATACTATACAACAGTTGATGGAAATGAGATAGAACACTATATGAAACTGAATCTTCAAAAAACATATAGGTAGGCAGAATATAATGACTCCAGGAATATCTATCATCCATTTGTCCAGAATACTAGGGTTAAAAACTCCTTTTGTGATGCATGTCAAGGGATCTTTAATAACTTCAAGTGGTCAAGACTTCTGTATTATATCATTGGATAGACAGATTAGATGGTGCTCCCTCATTCTAAAGATTTAAAGCTGTAATATAAATATGCAGTACTCAAAATACCATGAAGTCATTTTGATTTATTAGAAATGTCCGATAAGTATCTTCATGTTTCCTCTAACACTGAATATAACTGACAGCTTTTTCTCTTGTTGTTCTGCATTGAACAAAGCTAATATATTTTTTCAAAGTCATTGAAGCTATGGTGGATACGTTTCTCACTAAGGTACTAAATAATTTCCTAAGACCTTGGTACACTTCTTTGAAAAAAAACCTTTCCCTCATAGCAAGTATAACACTGACACCTCCATTTTCCTAAACACCCTGCCCTCAAAAAAGAAAAGTCCACTGACAGAAAAGCTCTGAGCAAAGGATGACCCCAAAATGGAGGCGAACCAGATACTCCATGAAATCCACAAAAGACTTCATGGCTATTGGGTTAACATGGAATGCACTCAGATACTGTGGTGATGGATAGCAGTATAAAACCCTAAGATAGATCAATACGTGCAGTCAAGAATCCTTTCCCATGGCCTACCAGTTGGTGAGATTCCTACTAAGAAGAAACCCTTGTCTTTGAACTATTATTACAGTATTCTAATAACTAATCCAAAAGAGGGTTTGTCAAGTGGGTTTTCTCTGTTAGTCATAAAAGATGGTCTGTTTTCAGGGCAGTCCCATCTGTTTGGGCAGCAGTACCAATACTTATTGATTATTAAAGCAGGACAAGGCATCTGGTCAACAATAATGATAGAATCTTAATAAACTGCATCCACTTCCTAATCATATCCTTGGGAGCCATATTTTGAGTGCCACAAAAAAAAATCTGATCACTTTAACCTGAGCTATGCAAAGTAGCCAATGATACAGCATAGTGGTAAGCAAAGTCAAGTCTGCATAAGCAAGAGATGGACAGACTGATCTATGAGGTTGATTTTGTTTTTTCCCCCCGTCCATCTCAAATTCTTTTAGTCATACCCTAATGAAGCTTCTGCTCCCGCACAAGAACTCTATGCTATGGAAACTGCAATATATTATTTTCAGCACACAGGAGGTTCAGGCAGTGGGAAACTACCTTTGCACTGCAAATGCAGTATTTCTGGTGGCTTTCTGCACTGCCAACTGGAGCTGGAGAAGTTGAAGATTGGCGTGGCATGGTTAGCATATTCACCAAACCCACCATGTTGTGGAATAGCAAGCCAAATCTGCCAATCCCCCAAACCTTGAAGAAATCAGCTGCAAGCTGAAACATTTAAAAAGACTTAGGGCTGATGATTCCCTTCCTCACCCCCACTGTCCTCCAGAACATTTCCCTCCATTTTTTATCAGTTAGCTGCATTAATTTCATGATAATTGACAGAATTAGTGCAACTATTCATAGCAAGTAATGGGCTAGATTGTCTCCCAGTGGACTCAACTCATAGTAAGGGCCAGATCATTGCTGTGCTATCCCAGGAGCATCCCAGGGAAGGAATTGTGATTCAGAGATCCACACCACCTTCTCTGCTTCTCCCTTGTACCAGGAGGTGCTAATTTGCTGCTGGATTTACCAGCCAATTATAATCACACCCTGGCACCAGCTCATCTTTGTGGTTGGTGCACTAGGGGATTGGAACCAAGACTCTGTCTGTTCTCTGCCCCTGCCTCCTCATTCCTCCCCCCCATCTGCTTTAGGGTTGGAGGAATAAATGGGCACACAGTGGGAGTGATAGCTCAGTGGTTTGAGCATTGGCCTGCTAAACCCATGGTTGTGAGTTCAATCCTTGAGGGGGCCATTTAGGGATCTAGAGCAAAAATCTGTCTGAGGATTGGTCTTGCTTTGAGCAGGGGGTTGGACTAGATGACCTTCTGAGGTCTATTCCAATCCTGAGATTCTATGCCCAGACCCAAGGTCTGGATAGCCCACGAAGAGGTCCAAGGGAAGTGATGTATTCCCCTTTATATTCCAACCTGGGCACACAGTCCAGTCGGCATTGTATTTTTTAAAAGGATTTAAGCCCCTCTTTCAGTTAGTGAACCACCAGCAAACTGATCCTGATTTTCTAAGAATGTAGTTATTGTTTGGGTTTACTGCATGGTTTCGAAGAATAATTTTCAGAATCTACATAGTTTCTAAACAGTTTATGTTATCTATCGCTCTTCATTGTTTATGAGGCATGGTTAGTTATGTAAGTCACATGGTATGATTTTTATGTCCAGACTGGATGACGTGCTTTAAAAATCCAGAAAAATAAGAATTGTGTAACAAATAGCATGAACTTCTTGTAAGAACAAAATAACCCCTTCAAATAGAATCTGTGAAATGTCATGAATACCCAGCTGTTCTGAAAATACTTACAAATAAGAAATGATACCATAAATCATACTAATTGGAATCTTGTGCTTTTATTTGTGAAAATATTTTCAATTTAAAAAAAAAGCTATTCAAACAACTCTAATGATGCAAGGTATTACAGTAGCCTCATATATAGTTGCTGGTGAAATACCCCAATAGGCGAGAAACCATAGTAACAAATAGCACAGAGGAGGTTGAACTTAGTTATGGACATGATATATTAAAACAAAAAAAGTCAACAGTGTAAGACCATTACTTTGGCATTGTTAAGGTATCATTTCTACCTAGATTTTTATGGTTAATCTACTTGGCCAATAGATTTGTATTCCTTTGCCCCCATCTAATTTTGTGATTTAACAAAAGTTTTTATCCAAGGATCTCCTTCTGAATCATCCTACAGAGAAGTGAGTCTTGTGCTCCTGTAATTTCAACTCACAGGCTGTTGTCAGGAAAATAGAATGATGTCAGAAATTCAGCTCTATGAATTCACTGTCAGGTCAAATAAGGAAGAGCAGATAGGCAGTGAGAGAGGGAAGCACTGATTTTTTAAACACCCTGCAATCCTTATTCAGATGTGCTGTAGGCACATGCTTCCACTGAAGTGAAGGGAGATTGGTTTGTAGAACTGGGCATCCTGGCAAGTTAAAAAAAAAAATTCTGAAAAAAGAGTAAATATTAATCTGTTCTTTGTTCTTGTCTGTTTGATAAGGGAAAATACTATAGTATCAGAGTTAAAGTCTCTGTATTTAAGTAACTGAACATCAAGTAAATATAAGTTTCTAAGACATGAGGGGCCAAGTTCTGCTCTGTGGAGTTAGTTCAGATTTACACCAATATAACAACAGAGAAGTATTAGTGTGTGGATTTTCCCATTCCACCTTTAGAAATAATTTCTTTAACAAAATATAAAGAAATACTATATTATCTTTTCTATGTTCTCACTGTGGTAGCTATTATTTTGTTTTACTCAACCTGGTCTATTGTGTTCCTTATATCTCCATGATTGTACCTTTGTAGCTCATTTTTAATTGCCTGTCATTGCTAACCTCCTTGTAAAGAGACAGGGCCCTGCCATTCCTACTAATTATCCAAATCACCAGTCACTGTTTGCATGTGTGTGGCCTTGCCTGAAGCTTTTAACCACAAGTTATGTCACTAAATCAAAGCAAGTTGGAGGAGTCGCTGCTGTAGTGACTTACTAATAAATGTTGCATGACATTCCTTTCAGGCCATTTGGAAGTATTGTTTTTAGAATTACACTTACTCAAATAAAATGATTAATTTTGTTGGGGCGAGGGTAGAGGGGACCAAGAAATGTTGGAAGGCTATCCAGTGCTATGAGCTAGTGCATTAGCATTCACCTTGAACAGTCATTTTCCAACAGTGCTTAGGCCATAAATGAAATGAGTTTGATGATCTCAACCTACTCCCTGTGGAGTGATTTTTGTCTACATCACAAAAAGCACAGTACAATTTGACAATTGTTAGTCTCTGCTCAGAGAAGTTCCAGGTCTAAATAGCAGCTGCTGATCCTAGTTGTTGAAAGGACATTAGTGTAGGTGTGAGGGGAAGCTTCAGAGCAGGAGTCTCATACTTTCCTAATCACGATACTTCATCATATTTGCTTACTGACAGATTCTGCTGAATACACTGATACACAGAATAGTAGAGTAGTACTGTTGAGAACAATGAGACTGTTCACAGAGTAAAGTACTGCAACAGCATGAGTAAGGGTGACAGAATCTGGCCCTTAATGCTCTTTTAATTAAAGCATGTTAAGAGTAGGAAAACCTACCCAAACAATTTTTATATATGCTGTTTAGCTTTGCTGAACTTATGAACCTAGAACTTCAGTCTGAGAAAGACACTTTGTTAAGGTGACAGATCTAGGGCTGTGCATGGGGAGTCCCTTCAGGGATCTTCTGTTGGGGGTCATCTTGATATAGAGAGATGGACATGTATTTTTATTAGGTCACTCTGAAGTTAGAGCAGGTGTTTTCAATCTAGGAGGTAGGGCAGAGAATCTCTCTGCTCTAGAGAGAACTAAGGGTACAGACTGAAAGGTCCTGCAGGGAAGCCCTTGGAACAGTCAGCCTTAGGGAGAAAGCTTAGGCTGAGGATTATGGTCTGTTATTATTTGAATTACCAATAAAGTCCAACTCCATAAAAGAAGTAAGTTGGGACATTTTGTCATGCGTGTACATATGTCGTTCTGGGCAGCCTGGGAGCACTGCCTGCTTACAGGAAACATTTTTCAAAGGACCACTATTTTCGACACCTCCGTTTTTGCATGCTCAAATTCTGCATCTAATATTTTGATGCCCTGGTTTCCATTTCTAAGCTTACTGAAAACAAAAACAGCAGCAACAACAGAAGTCTACCGCTTCAGACTTAACCTTGACAGTTTTGCACCTATCTTATAGTAATTTCATTTAGGCCACAATTCTCTAGTTTGCATATGTGAATGTCACATGGGATTGTGTAAAAGGCTTTACTAAAAATCAAGATATATTATGTCCACAGCTTCCCCCCATCCAGGCCAGTAAGAGATGGAGTGAGAAAGGCCAAAAGCCGTGTAGAGTTGAACCTTGCGAGGGGAATTAAAACCAATAGTAAGAGGTTTTATAGCCATATAAATAGGAAGAAAACAAAGAAAGAAGAAGTGGGACCACTTAAGACTGTAGATGGAGTGGAGATTAAGGATAATCTAGGCATGGCACAATATCTAAACGAATATTTTGCATCGGTCTTTAATGAGGCTAATGAAGGACTCAGGAATAGTGGCAGCGTGACGGATGGGAATAAAGGAGGGGGGGTTGACATTACCGTATCCGAGGTAGAAGCCAAACTCGAACAGCTTAACGGGACTAAATCGGGCAGACCGGATGATCTTCATCCGAGAATATTAAAGGAACTGGCGCGAGAAATTGCAAGCCCGTTAGCGATAATTTTTAATGAATCTGTAAACTCGGGGGTGGTACCGTTGGACTGGAGAATAGTTAATGTGGTTCCTATTTTCAAGAAGGGGAAAAAAAGTGACCCGGGTAACTACAGGCCTGTTAGTTTAACATCTGTAATATGCAAGGTCTTGGAAAAAATTTTGAAGGAGAAAGTAGTTAAGGACATTGAGGTCAATGGCAATTGGGACAAATTACAACACGGTTTTACAAAAGGTAGATCGTGCCAAACCAACCTGATCTCCTTCTTTGAAAAAGTAACAGATTTTTTAGATAAAGGAAATGCGGTGGATCTAATATACCTCGATTTCAGTAAAGCGTTTGATACGGTACCGCATGAGGAGTTATTGGTTAAATTGGAAAAGATGGGGATCGATATGAAAATCCAGAGGTGGATAAAGAACTGGTTAAAGGGGAGACTTCAGCGGGTCATACTGAAAGGTGAACTGTCAGGTTGGAGGGAGGTTACCAGTGGAGTTCCTCAAGGTTCGGTTTTGGGTCCGATTTTATTTAATCTATTTATTACTGACCTCGGAACCGAATGTAGGAGTGGGCTGATAAAGTTTGCGGATGATACAAAGTTGGGAGGTATTTCCAATTCGGAGAAGGATCGGGATATCCTGCAAGGAGATTTGGATGACCTTGTAAACTGGAGTAATAGTAATAGGATGAAATTTAATAGTGAGAAGTGTAAGGTGATGCATTTAGGGATGACTAACAAGAATTTTAGTTATAAGCTGGGGACACATCGGCTGGAAGTAACGGAAGAGGAGAAGGACCTTGGAGTCCTGGTTGATCGCAGGATGACTATGAGTCGGCAATGTGACGTGGCCGTGAAAAAAGCTAATGCGGTCCTGGGATGCATTAGGCGAGATATTTCTAGTAGGGATAAGGAGGTGCTGGTTCCGTTATACAAGGCACTGGTGAGACCTCATTTGGAGTACTGTGTGCAGTTCTGGTCTCCCATGTTTAAAAGGGATGAATACAAACTGGAACGGGTACAGAGAAGGGCCACTAGGATGATCCGAGGAATGGAAAACCTGTCGTATGAAAGGAGACTCGAGGAGCTCGGTTTGTTTACCTTAACCAAAAGAAGGCTGAGGGGGGATAGGATTGCTCTCTTTAAATATATCAGAGGGATAAATACCAGGGAGGGAGAGGAATTATTTCAGCTCAGTACTAATGTGGACACGAGAACAAATGGATATAAACTGGCCGTCGGGAAGTTTAGGCTTGAAATTAGACGAAGGTTTCTAACCATCAGAGGGGTGAAGTTCTGGAACAGCCTTCCGAGGGAAATAGTGGGGGCGAAAGACCTCTCTGGCTTTAAGATTAGGCTTGATAAGTTTATGGAGGGGATGGTTTGATGGGATAATGTGATTTTAGTCAATAGGTCAATAACGTGCCATCGCTGGTAATTAGTAACAATGATCAATGATGGGATATTAAAAGTTACTACAGAGAACTTTTTTCCGGAGGGTCTGGCTGGAGAATCTTGCTTGCATGCTCGGGGTTCAGCTGATCACCATATTTGGGGTCGGGAAGGAATTTTCCTCCAGGGTAGATTGGCAGAGGCCCTGGAGGTTTTTCGCCTTCCTCCGCAGCATGGGGCAGGGGTCGCTTGCTGGAGGATTCTCTGCGACTTGAAGTCTTTAAATCATGATTTGGGGACTTCAACAGCTGAGTCAAGGGAGAGAATTATTCCAAGAGTGGGTGGGTCAGCTTTTGTGGCCTGCATCATGCAGGAGGTCAGACTAGATGATCATAATGGTCCCTTCTGACCTTAAAGTCTATGAGTCTATGAGTAACCCTGTTAAAGAAGAATATTGTCTTGCATCAGAAGATTTGAACACATCTTAACTTTGGGCTGTTTTTCTAAACTTGAACATCCAAAGATTGGGTCTGATACTGCATTTCTTATTCATGGGAATAGTTCTTATGCAGATGAGTAGCTCTATTTAAGTTAATTTGATAACTTGCCTTTTAAAGTTACCGCACCACTAATGATCACTTGTGGTGTTCTGAAGGAAAACCCACTCAGTCTTAAAGTGTTCCCCTCAAAAATATTTGACCAAACAAAAAGGGAATTGGACCAGTAAGTGTGGTTTCAGTAAGAAATGAAACTTGTTTGAGTGGTTCTCATTCTCCTATTTTCTTCTAGTCTTTTCTTCATCTTGATTAGTAATTTTTACACCCTGGTAGTATAATATTAAATACTTTTAAAAATGGCTGTAGTGGGGAAAATACTTAATTTTTATGATATGTCTCCAGAGATAGATATTTAGTACTCTACAGTGAGGTTAATTTAGCATAAAACAGTATAATACCTTCCTTATTTCTGTTCATTCATTTAGAAATTATGGGACCAAATCAAGAACAAGTTACACATCATGCACTAGTTACTGTAAATAGAATCCCCATGAACTGAAAGTGCGCTTCAAAGGATTAGATTTTTAATTGATAAATGTTGATAAATGTCTATTTCGTCGTACACACACAAACCGACGAAAAAATGTTTCCATTAAAATTAATCAACATTTACAAAGTAAGAAAAATGCTGCATGATAAATTACTAGAGTTTGATTTAAGAATATTTACTCTGTTTAATTTGACATATGACAATGACAATTTGTGTTTTAACAGTTATAAAGCTTTAACCTTTTGAATCTCAATGTTTATTGTCATTATATAACTATTGTCTGACCCCCCCCATAATCGCACACAACAGTGAAAATTTAAATAGATCAAAATAGAATAAAATGCTTAAAACCCATAACTTTGTGCAACTGACAATTTAAATCAATACAATTTAAAATATGCTTAAAATAAATATAGATATTGTCCATTGAAATGATCAAAAATGATTCTGCCATGCCTAATGGTAAGTAAGAAATGCTTAAATCTGCTGGAGAACACCATGGGCTGCAATTCATAATATAGCAAAACTCTTAGTTCTTGTTAATAACTTGCCAGCTACTGATTATATTCCCCCAAAGAAGAGATGTTTGTGCAATGAAAGCTGGAATGCCCCTCCACTTTGGAAACTCTCTTCTGTGCGCCCTTTAAAAATAAAAATAAAAAAAAAGAAGTTCTGGTATTCCCACTGCATTAGTGTTTCATCCCAGGTTACTGGGAGCACCTTAAATCAAGGCAGTGTGACTTGATAATGAGGTACATAACTATAAGCTCTAGTGATCATGACTGCGCTGCATGAATATTCATATTGCATTGACTAAACACCTAAAGTCCTGCTCTAATATGCAGTGGGCTCAATATAAAACCTGAGACAGAATATCTGGGGCCAGCCTCTTCTAAATTGTTCCCAAGTTCTGGTCAGATATGTGGCGGTACTCTTCCCAGCATAGTAGACAAACACAAGGAATAACTGTAGTGTATGATTTAGCTGTAAATTGAGGCCAAATCTGCCCTCAGAAACACATGTACACTGACTATAATGAGAATTTTGCAGTCATCTCTGTGGGCAGGATTTTTCTGGCCCTGATGAAAGGGAGGGCTTGCTGTAGTGCTAGGGTGACCAGACAACAAATGTGAAAAATCGGGACGGGGGTGGGGAGTAATAGGACCCTATATAAGAAAAAGACCCAAAAATCGAGACTGTCCCTATAAAATCGGGACATCTGGTCACCCTATGTAGTGCTGACTGATGCACATTAGAAGCCTCACCTCTTTTTCAGCACCCATATATGGGCCAGAAAGGCTAGTCCCACTCTCTCTTTAAATTGACTCACAGGTTCCCAAGTTCTGCAGACACGAATGCATGGACATATGTCAACCTCACTCTACTGTATCTTTGGATGGTGACCAGTTGCTCTCCATATCCATTGTAGGTAGGACAAGACGTAATCGGCTTAATGTACAGCATGGGAGATTTAAGTTAGATATTAGGAAAAACTTTAACTGTAAGTCTTGGGACAGGCTTCCGAGGGAAGTTGTGGGATCCCCATCACTGGAGGTTTTTAATAATAGGCTAGACCAACACCAGTCAGGGATGGTCTGGGTATACTTGGTCCTGCCTCAGAGTGAGGGGCTGGACTATAGGATTTCTTAAGGTCCCTCCCAGCCCTACATTTTTATGATTCTGCTTCAATTTAAAAAAGCGAGAAGAGGAAGTAGAATTTTCCTACATTCTAGCTCAAAATTAGTATAAAATATTTCACTCCTGAGAGGTGCACCCTTGACATCCAATAGAGTCAGTGGGAGTAAGGGTGCCTCTCTCACACTGGGCACCTGTTTAAATGATCTTCAGAGGGATTAGTGCCTAAATCCCACTCATCTTACTCAAACATCGGACCTTTATCCGGAGAGTAAGGCAAGCAGGGCTTGGCCGTAGGGTAGATCTGTACATAGAGGAATAAAGGGTCACTACCCCACTGATTCTTAATTCTGATGTTACTGTGGAGAATCTTGAACCAATACTTTGGATAATGTGGAGAATCTTGTAAACTACCCCTAAAGCCAACTCAGCCCTAGCTTGTCATCAATTGGCGTGTTCATTGAGAAATAAAAAGGATCTATAGCTTGACCTTTAATATGTAGAGTAATAAGAAAATCACATAACATCGTATGGGTTTGTTTTTCACTGAATTGTGGCCCTTACTATTCATTAACATTCAGGTGCTGAAAATCTAATAAATTATTTCCAACAGGAAATGTAAACAATTTTCTGACAGCAAGTACTGCATACAGTAGGCTGGAACCTACTTGAAGTTAATTGCAACACAGTTCACTAATGAAACTTTCCGTCTATTAAATCTTTACAGGCATAACTATAAAAATGGCGCCAGCTCTCTCTTCTGCTCAGGAATGTCCCAGACAGCATTTGCAGTGGCTTTCACCCATTCTCTTTGGAAGGATTTATAATTATTGCTAAGTCATGGCAGCATCTAACTAAATTCACATGGGTTATGTATTTTTTTTAAAAAGTATAATTTTCATCTGCTGAAATTTGATTTGAATTAGCAGCGACCAGCGAGCTGCTTCATTAAGCTCTGATACAGCACCTATCTTTGAGATAGAGTCAAACTCCACACCCTCACACAATATCAAATGTGTCAGTGTGATCATCAGGGAGTGACACTGGGGGAAGACAACACCTTCTTAAAACACCTTAGCCAGAAGATGAGGTGTATCCTTACTCACTGAAAGCCAGGAATACAGTGAGATGGTCAAGCAACATCTCCATCACTAATTAGATAAGTGTCTAATTTAACTTGGAGCACCTTGGCTTATACACAAAGTGTAGCTTTTCTTTGTCTTTTTAAACGTCTAGCTTTTCATCACGGGGACTATGTCCCCGTATAGGTTTGGACAGCACTTAGCACATTGTGGGTACTATGGAAATATAAATAACCACCACCAAACTGGTAAAGGAGTGTGGTCTTGTTCCCAAGCCATAGAATGAGGAGTGAGTTTGTTTATTCCAGCTCTTCCAGACACTTCCTGTGGGACCTTGGGCAAGTCTCTTAACCTCTCCAAGACTCAA
The DNA here is from genome assembly GCF_002925995.2 of Terrapene triunguis. Lineage (NCBI taxonomy): Eukaryota > Metazoa > Chordata > Testudines > Emydidae > Terrapene > Terrapene triunguis. Next base: position 40,158,379 of record NW_020664413.1, read on the forward strand.
TTTCCTCATTTCTAAGATGGTCCTACCTGTACAGCTCATCAGAGAATTTCCATTGAAACAAAATTTTGACCAAAAAATTGCCTAGCACTACCTCCCCTTCCCCACACTGTGGTGTGAGGTTAAATTCATGACTAATACTAAAATCCTGTGAAGTTCTCTGATGGAAAGCACTGTAGCTCTGTAGGCAACTCCTAAGCAACACAGGTGTAAAGGCTATATTTTAAGGAGAAAATATCATTAAAATGTCAGCACCTTTTTTTAAGCTCCTCCAAGGACTGATCACATATACATGGATGAAATCACAATCTCAGTATAGATCCATATACCAGTCAGTCAATTATCTTTGCAAGTAATGTTTTGGGGAAGCTAGAATGCCTGAGAATTGCACTTCTGTGCTACTACTTTATCTGAGCTCAGCAAGCTGGAGCCAAGATGACAGTTTTTCTCCCTGTGATGGGGCGGATTGGTACGGAGGGGGTTAATCCTTCCCTCCTAGCAGGAGAAGCCCCATCCCTGAGGCTCTGCATGCTCCACCTGGAAGTCAGGTATAAAAACCTGCAGAGCTGCTCAGTCAGGGTTGACTGCTAAGGAGGAAGGACACTCAGCAGGGTGTACCTACAAGAGCTGAAGAGCCAGAAACCTGGACCACAGGCCTGCCACCATCAGAACCCCAGGGAGTGTCTGGTGCGGAGATGCCTGGGGACTCGGATACCATATGGACCACTGCTGCAGGAGAGCTGGTAGGAAGTGACCCAGGGAGGGTGAGGGAGTGGTACCTCCCATCCTTATGAGGTCAGAGTGTTTTGGTAAGATTCCCTGCTGACCCTCTGGCCGACTGCTCCACGGTTGTCACGGCCCTGGGTTGGGGCCTGGTGGAATCAGGTGGGCCTGGGACCCCCAACTGGCACCAGCCACTAGGCTCCCTGTTTTGCCTCCAAAGGTGGTTGTATTGGCTCTGGCCGCTAGGCCATGCTATCCCACTAGAGGAGGAGAATTAGGCGGACTCTGGCCATTAGGCCACACTGCCCTAGGAGCACATTGAATGGACTCTGGCTGCTAGGCCACATTACCCCACTCGGGAAGAGACACTAGATGGATCCTGACCATTGGGCCACACTGTGCTGACTACCGGGGGGGGGGGAAGGGGAGGGTAGAAAACAGATGTAGGCATAGAGAGGTGGGGTTACCTCCTGCCCCCCTGACATAAGGGGTCAATGAGGTACAAAGCCTGCCACACTCACATATTTGGGTCTAAGAAACTGATATAAACTGTCAATTGGTGGGACAAGCTAACGTATGCTTTTGCTTAATATTATTATGATGACTGATGTGGCATAGTAAATGATTTCTGGGTAACCCCAGACACCCAGAACACTTGGAACACTTATAAGCAGCCAGACCATTTTTCATGTTTTACATATTACATACACACTGGTCTCTCTCAGTGCTAGCTTGGAAATGATCCTCAAAATGTCCTTGGCTCCAAAATTGCTTAAAATAAAATTTGTAGCTAAACCAGGAACATTCCTGTCTCCAGCCTAATTTGTCTTCCTCACTCAAGTTTTAAAGTTATATTGTTTACGATAAGAAAGCAAACTTTCAGCACTATGTATTGCTATATTAGTTGAGGCAATATTTTAAGTTACTTGTCTACTCTATATACACACACAGACATGCACGCATGATATATTTGTGCGTGAATACATAAGTCTATTTACATTAACTGTTAAATATTGACAATGTGCTTGGTGCTATACAGTGCACCAATCTGAAGACTGCTCCAGCTGCCAAAAGTAGACACACACAAGTAGACACACACAGAAGACAGGAGGGAACAATGTTCAGAGGTTCAGATTACGATGTAAATATGTAACCCTTAACCAAAGCTTATCCACATATGTTGGGTCTACATCACTGGTCTGGAAGGAGTCTGCCTGTATTTTGGCACTAGAACCGCAAGACTGAACCAGAGTGCTGCTGAAGAATGGCAGTGCATGAAATTAAAAATATGGGGGGGAACTGCAGAAAAGGCTTTGCTTGAGTTGAGGACAAACATTTGGATTGGTTCTTGTTTCAGGCAAAATAGTTTCCTACTTAAAAATATGACTTTTAAACTTGATTTTAGAAAGTGACACACACAGACTTTTGCACTGTTTGGAAGGGAGTCACAAATAACTTGGGTGCACTGTTACTAAAAGCCTCTACCACTATACTGTTTTGTATTGAATTAATGAAATATATTAGGTAACAGCCAGTCTGGCCAAATTTCTCCTGTATATGAGCTAATCCTAAATGACTCCAGGACTTATGGGGACCACAGCTGTGGCTGCTTCACTTTTTTTTAAAGGGAAATCTTCTATTGTTTGGGACTGCAAAGTAAAAATCAGAAATCCTGTGCTGTTTCATTCTTAGTAGCCAAATTCTCCCCTTAAATGCACAGGGATGGCTCCTATTGAAGCAATAGGAAGGCAGAACTTGGTTCCTAAATTGACTGGACTCATGGTCCACTCAGACTTCAGGATCTTCAGAAGTAGCTCAGAAAACTTAACTGAACAACATCAGGTAGTCTATCAATATCCCAACTCAAGTACAAGCTCTGGGAAGCAATGTTAAGGGTTCACTAACAAGACTGAGGGCTTAGAAAAATTCTCTTAGGAAAAGCCTTTTCACTTTTCGTCTATATAGACACAATCCACTAAAATATTTAAGTTACTTTTTCATTTGTGAAGTATCTGCCATCCAATTTACATTTCATTGACATGCCACAGAAAGGCACAAAGAATTTTGAAAATATTTCCCATAAATATGTAATATCACCATATTCTCTCCATAACTGGGGGATAGCTCTAGCATTTGGATTATCTTGACCCTCCAATTTCAATCAGTGTCTTGTCTTTTATGTGTTCATCTTTTCAGCTATAAGCTCTTCAGAATGGGGACTGGCTTTTGTTTTTGTGTACAGTATGATGCTAAGCATACAGTTGGCAGAAACAATAAATAATATACCTCTACCCCAGTATAACGTGACCTGATATAACATGAATTCGGATATAACATGGTAAAGCAGTGCTCCGGGGGGGCGGGGCTGCGCACTCCGGTGGATCAAAGCCAGTTCGATATAACGCGGTTTCACCTATAATGCGGTAAGATTTTTTGGCTCCCAAGGACAGCGTTATATCGAGGTAGAGGTGTAATAGTAATTCCTTCTGAATTGTTTTAGTCATTCCATATCCACCCACAAAACACTGCATCAGTTGCAGACATTTTGGTGATGCATCACTTCTGGAGTGGGAAAGACTACAAGCAAGATAGTAATGATCTACCAGGCTAGGTCGAAAAATATACCAAGTTCTACCCCCCACCCCAATCACACGCTCCACAAATTTACACACATCGCTATCACCACCACCAGAGATCTGCAGGCACCCAACTCAAATTCACCCAGCAACTTCACTCTACCTTTATCTTTAGCATTTTCTCTTTGTTTAGCATTGTTTGTGCTTTTGTGTGCTCTTTTATTTCTGTGCTCTCTTGAACTCCCTGCTGTAATGCCATTGACTAGAACGACACTCGATGCTTAAGGCAGAGATAATCAATGTCTAAACTGAGACAGCAAGCTGTTCACGACTCATGCAGCTGCACCACCTTCTAATTCATTGGGAACTTTATTGCACAGTAACAGCTGCCAGCCGCACCAGGGGAAAGGGGAAGGGACTGGGAGCTAGCTGAGCCTGCCTTGCCCCTTACTTCCCAAGAAACCAGGCCTAGTGAAGCACTACAGGTCCATTCCCCCGCACTGGCTCCAAGCAGCATTAGGGGATGGCACGTTTCTAACCTCACCCTGATGTCGATGACAGTTCCGGACACTGAGCTGTTCTGTGGGGTTGGGAGAGTGGCTGTTGGGGGAGCACAGTAAAGTGAGAAGCTGAATGGGAGCAGCACCTTCATAACCTGTGTGCTGTAACATCACACTATGCTCTCTATGGGCTTTCTGCTTCCTCTCACCGGACACCTGCAGGGATCCCTCCATTCCCTCCAAATAGTGGGGAATTCTATGGAGCCTAAGGGGCTGGGGCTTTGGTAGAAGAAGACAGCCCATTGTCTGAGGTAGTTAAGAAGATATTATTAGTTCCTTTTTAGGAAATATAACCTTAGGTAGGGGCAACTGGGGACAGTGTATATCAAAGGAGTCAATCAATCAATACATCCATTGAACAGGAAGCAAGACCAGTGTTGTTTTTTTCCAGGAGGGGGCAGGAGTGAGGTGAATGCTGAGGGAGCATGGGGGTTATGATCTGATCAGGAACAGAATGATAATTGTAAAGATGAACATTTAGCTGATTCGGAACTATTACATTCTGTAGTTTGTTCAGCCTTTGTAACTGTGTGAACTTGTCACTCATCCCTCTTCCCTCCTACTGTTTGTTACACTCACTTGTTAAGACAGTTACTTTTTTAATTAGATTGTGAGCTCTCCAGGGCAAGGATTGTGTCGTCTTATGTATTTGTAGAGGGACAATAAGGAGCCTCACAATATAAATAAATACTGAATAATAGTAAATACAACTAACAATTGAAAACAAAGCAATGCCATGGTAAACAAATCACACAAAGTGCTTTGTTCTGTCCTCTTCCTGGCTGGACAACTTCAATTTCTAGGCTTATTGAAAACTTTGAAAATAAAGGTGGAAGGGCAAAAGGATGCAATTTCACAACCCTAAACTAAAAGGAGTATTTGAAGATTCAGCCGACTTCCCCCCCATTCTGTAAGCAAAGTCCAGGAATTTTTACATTTATACACACACACACACACACACACACACACACACACACACACTATAGACACTTTTTCCCTCTACTTTAATGACAGCTTTCCAGCTCCTAGGAATAACCCTGTGGTATGACAAGAGAAAATAGGTGTATATGCTGAAGAAAAATTAAAAATAAAGTAAGGCGGTGGTTCTTAACATTTTCTATGTTGTGTGTGATGGACGTGGAGCTCCTCTGTAATAATTTATTAATACTGTATGTTGACCTGGTTAATGGGATGTTTACCATATAGCTATATCGGGATGTTTCTTGTATGGCTCTACTGGGTTAAATCAACAGGGATGCTGGAAAACAAACAAGAAAGAAAAGCAATGGCTCAAGATAAGCTATTCCATGGTAAACACTGCAGGGTGGTTAAGACACAATGCCTGAGCTATTAGCTGTGAAGATTCTCCCTCTGGGCTTCAGACAAGTTACAAGACTTGGCTCTGTGTGGCAAAACAAGGCTGGGAATCAGAAGATCAAGAGAATTATAGCTGGATAAAAATGGACACTCTTTCACCCTAGGGGGAGGCGGCTGTTAGGGAATTATTCAGGTAGACATAGGCACCTTCTTTGCTTTCCTGAAGAAGTCGGGCCTGCCTAGACTACCATCACGGGTTGATAAGCCTATAGATAAGAAAGACATGCATGTAGACTGTTTCAAAATCCTTTTCTCTAAATGATTTGTGCCCACTATTAAAATTAATCAATACTTTGGGTTTCAGAAGGCTGTTTAGTCATTATTAGAACTCTTCTGACAAAACATTTTTCCATCAGAAAATGCTGATTTGTCAAAATCTAAATGTTTTGCAGGAATATGTTGATTGAGTTGAAATGCCTCTGCCTGGTTTTGTGTCAGCTCCTCAACAGCTCAACTGGCAGGCTGCTAGAGAGCCCGGGCTTCCACCTGGTGGGCTGCTAGAGTTCTGGGCAGCTTAAGGAGCTTTTGCAACATTTCAGAAAATTCAAAATGCACGTATTTTTCTTTTTCTAAACAGAATGCCAGAATTCCCATTCCAGGGGACGTGTCAAAAATTCCTTTTTCTACTGTGTTTTATTTGGAATTTCAGAATTTGTGAATTCCTGTCTCCTGCCATCTCTAGTCACTGTATTCACCAGTGATCAGACTCCTCAAGGGAAGAACTCTGATCCCAGTCAGACCTGCTGGGTAAGCACAGTTGATGCACAGGGCACTGTAGGCCAGGGCCTGGTCTAAAAGCAGGAGAACTTTGGGACTCCACTGCAGGACAGCTAAACGTACGAGGCCTGACACCTCAATGTGCACTCAGAGAACACAGAGGTGCAGCTAGCCCTGTAACTGACATTGTACCCCCCCATTCCAACACCCCACCAACAAAACCCAGAACCCCTCTCCCATAGCAAGGACCATAACCATATGAGAAGGTGGTTGCAACCCCCCGACACCTGTTCATGATCATCGTGGGGATCAAGACCCCCAAAGTAAGGAAATATTTTATTTTTAAACTTAAGTTTATTCCAAAAAGAAAAATATATTTTCTTTAAACATTGTCAGGAGCAGGGCTGGGAGGGGACTGGTAACAGATTAATGAACCATTTACCTGTAGGCCACCAGTTCTATTGTTACTATCTGACAGAGTCATTGTGCCACCCCCACTCTCTGAGGTTCTCTAGCCTGAAACCAATTTCCCTCAGCCACTGAATCATGGGGAACTCCATGTCCTGTTTCCTCAATATATACTTATTTATCCTGTCGATACTTTGGTATCCGATACCATCCCATTCTCCTCACAGCAGCATTTCAGTGGGCCTACTACACCTCCCTAGAATCTCCCACTAAGCACTTTGTTTCTGTCCTCAGTTCCCTCTTCACTCACTTTCTGTCTGTTCCTCAGTCTCTACCCAAAAGCCCTTTTTCTCACCCTTCTTTACTACCAAGCCATCCTTTCCAACCTTTCCTTCCCCCTACGGAAAGCAAGACCCAGTGATTCCTCTTCCCGCCTGCCCCCCCTCCGCCCCCGTGCGCCCCCCCCCCCACACACCAGAAGGGGGAACCAGTCAAAGGCCAAATCTTCCTCCTTTTCCCCACCCACAATCCCAGAAGAGAAGAGAGCTGGAAAGAAGCAGATTCTCCATTTCCCTCCTCCCCACCCCATGGAAGGTGATTAAGACCTAGTTTCCATCTATCCCCCTTCCCTCTTAAAAGGAAGGGGTAGGCAGGACAGAAGGGGAGTGTATCTGTTCCCAATCACAAAGATGAGGGCAGTAGCACTGGAACAATTTGTATAGAGGGGATGCTGAGAGCCAGTGGACAAAACTGTAAACCCTGTATGTGATGGAAACCACTTCAAACCAGAGCGTGCTGCTGCACCCTCAGCACCCTGAGTTCTAGCACCCCGGATGAGGAAGACAAAACTCAATAGTTGCAGAGCTGTTGTGGTCTTAATAGAGATTGGGAGTGCTCAGTAGGCAAAAATAGGAAAGCACCTAAGAATAGGCAGGGCTATTCAAAAGCCACCTGTGCCTTCAGCAGCACAATACCCTGCAAATAGCTAAAACCCAGCCTACAGCGTGGCAATACATGGGCATTGTGTGTGAATGTAGAGTTTTCATATCGCTGTGACTGGATATTTCCTTGGTGGTTCATGTGAAATCACTGTGTCTAATTTCAGTCACCAGAGGCTCCATCACAAATCACCACTCAAGTTTGCACCAATTGGTATACTTGATGTAGTCTCAGCCAAGACTAAGGAGTGGATGGACATGTAATCTTACCTAAACTTTCATCTCCATAAATAGACTCTGAAGCTGATGTAAATTTGCTAGATTGTGTGGAGGAACTTTCACACTTGCTGCACTAGTTTTGTAGATAAACTGATGACTTCATCATCAGGAAAGCCAAAACATAACTGGAGTTGCAGCTAGCAAGGGATGTGAAGGGTAACAAGAAGGGTTTCTACAGGTATGTTAGCAACAAGAAAAAGGTCAGGGAAAGTGTGGGACCCTTAATGAATGGGGAGGCAACCTAGTGACAGATGTGGAAAAAGCTGAAGTACTCAATGCTTTTTTTGCCTTGGTCTTCAGAGACAAAGTCAGCTCCCACACTGCTGTCCTGGGCAACACAGTATGGGGAGGAGGTGAGCAGCCCTCGGTGGTGAAAGAACAGGTTAAGGGCTATTTAGAAAAGCTGGACATGCACAAGTCCATGGGTCCAGATCTAATGCATCTGAGGGTGCTGAGGGAATTGGCTGATGCGATTGCAGAGCCATTGGCCATTATCTTTGAAAACTCATGTCGATCGGGGGAGGTCCCGGACAATTGGGAAAAGGCAAATATAGTGCCAATCTTTAGAAAATGGAAGAAGGAGAATCCTGGGAACTACAGACAGGTCAGCCTCACCTCAGTCCCTGGAAAAATCATGGAGCAGATCCTCAAGGAAACCATTCTGAAGCACTTGGAGGAGAGGAAGGTGATCAGGAACAGTCAACATAGATTCACCAAGGGCAAGTCATGCCTAACCAACCTGATTGCCTTCTATGATGAGATAACTGGCTCTGTGGATATGGGGAAAGTGGACGTGATATATCTTGACTTCAGCAAAGCTTTTGATGTGGTCTCCCACTGTATTCTTGCCAGCAAGTTAAAGTATGGATTGGATGAATGGACTGTAAGGGGGATGGAAAGCTGGCTAGATTGTCAGGCTCAGCAGGTAGTGATCAACGGCTCGATGTCTAGTTGGCAGCTGGTATCAAGGGCAGTGCCCCAGGGGTCGGTCCTGGAGCCGGTTTTACTCAACATCTTTATTAATGATCTGGATGATGGGATAGATTGCACCCTCAGCAAGTTCACAGCTGACACTAAGCTGGGGGGAGAGGTAGATACCCTGGAGGGTAGGGATAGGGTCCAGAGTGACCTAGACAAATTGGAGGATTGGGCCAAAAGAAATCTGAGGTTCAACAAGGACCAGTGCAGAGTCCTGCACTTAGGACAGAAAAATCCCATGCACCGCTACAGGCTGGGACCGACTGGCTAAGCAGCAGTTCTGCAGAAAAGGACTTGGGGATTACAGTGGATGAGAAGCTGGATATGAGTCAGCAGCGTGCCCTTGTTGCCAAGGAGGCCAACGGCATATTGGGCTGTATTAGTAGGAGCACTGCCAGCAGATCGAGGGAAGTGATTATTCCCCTCTATTCGGCACTGGTGAGGCCACATCTGGAGTATTGCATCCAGTTTTGAGCCCCCCACTACAGAAAGGATGTGGACAAATTGGAGAGAGTCCAACAGAGGGCAATGAAAATGATCAGGGGGCTGGGGCACATGACTTACAAGGAGAGGCTGAGGAAACTGGGCTTGTTTAGTCTGCAGAAGAGAAGAGTAAGGGGGGGGATTTGATAGCAGCCTTCAACTACCTGAAGGGGGGATCCAAAGAGGATGGAGCTAGGCTGTTCTCAGTGGTGGCAGATGACAGAACAAGGAGCAATGGTCTCAAGTTGCAGTGGGGGAGGTCTAGGTTGGATATTAGGAAACACAATTTCACTAGGAGGGTGGTGACGCACTGGAATGGGTTAACCTAGAGAGGTGGTGGAATCTCCATCCTTAGAGGTTTTTAAGGCCCAGCTTGACAAAGCCCTGGCTGGGATGATTAAGTTGGCTTTCGTCCTGCTTTGAGCAGGGGGTTGGACTAGATGACCTCCTGAGGTCTCTTCCAACCCTAATCTTCTATGATTCATGCTATCTCCTGTTCAGTCTGGCACATTTCATAAGCACTACCTCATTATTGTAAAAACACCTTAACTAGATCCTTTCAGACTCTCCTCTGATCAGTCTAAAAGTTCTCTAGAATTTTGGTTTGATGTGAAAGTTTTCCTGATGAAAGTGTTTTTAAGAATTCTGATTCCAATCTGTATCATTCCACTTTCCTGCAGAATACCTTGGCTATGTTTACTCACCAGCTGCAGTTTGTCAGCTCAAAACCTATCTTGCTCTTCAGTCTACTGCCATAGCATCCATTTCAGTTGTACTGAAGATCATTTCCCATGTGTAATATTTTTATGGCTTCTCATCTATTTATAATTGCTTCTTGAGAACTAGAAAATTGTTTGTGCCCTACTTTTTTCCAATCTTCATTACCCCTCTGACTGAAGTAATAACCTGTCATGCTTAAACAATTAGTATAATGCAGAGGACACATGGGCCTACTGCATGCTGCTAATGGAACACCAAATGTGGCTGTTAGAAAGTCTGATAAAAATATGTTTTACATGGCCAACCCTAGATGTTAGTGAATCATCTTAGGGCAAACATTTTAAAAATAGAATAGTCAAAGCAGCTTTCTCTTTTCTAGCCCCAGCAAGGTGTTGATTTTTATGCCACTATTATAGCTAGCATGTAATCTCGTAACTTTAGCAAGGATATGACACTACATAGCTACATTTCCCACAATATTTAATTGTATTAGGTGTCTCATCTCCACGGAGAAGGAAGCTATGGTAGTGCTAAATATGCACACTCTTAATCAGAGAAATTCACCAGCAAACTACCTCATTACAACTCCACTAAGAATGAAACTGTTCTCATTTACTTCAATTGATTTTTCCATCTTTCCAGGGAATTTTTATTAGGTACTGTAAGCTTTTTCTTCACTTTAGTTGGAGAATTCTGCAGTAAGGTAAACAGACTTCCCTCAATTATTTCTAAACTTTTGCTTTGATTATTTTGGTAATAGTTACAATTAAATGGTCAGAAGGCCTACTAGTTCAGTGGCCTTTAAAAGAAAAAAAAAAAGTAGAATTTATACCGTGTCCTGTGTACACCTTCAAATAGGTCTCAGTTTCTGCTGTTTAGTTGGCACAAACAACATAGAAATTGGTAGCCACCAATAGATGGTAATCATCATGCATCTTTAGAGCCCATTAGTATATTGCCAAAGACATATAGTCACCCAGGGCCAAAGCTCAGACACTGTTATCATGACAGCTGGCTTTTATTGCCATGTTTACTCCAGTCTGTGGATTTGTTGGATTGGCATACTTAATGGTAGACCTCTGCCCACCACTCTAAATACACTGTATACAGTGGAGCGACTCACTCGGGAATTTAAGTGATAACCTGTTGTTAGGCAGGTTATAAGTGGTCTAGCTAATTAATTGAAGAGAAGCAGTGTGGGCGTGGAGACCAGTGAAGAATGGAAGTTCTCCACCCTTAATACAAGGCGCTCAATGCCGGATCTTTTTCATTGTATGGATTAATGTAAATTATTTCTTCTGGATTTGGGATTTTCTTTCAAAACAAATATTCACGGTTAATGAAAGAAAAACGTCCACTAGTCATGCTGCACATTAAACCAGAACTTTAATAATTGCCAGAATGGTTTAAATTTAAACCAATCTATTATTGTAGATCAAGTTATTTTATCTTGAAAAAGGCCAAATCATTACATAAGAGATGAAAGTTTCAATATTCTTTTTTGGAGACAAATGAGAAATTGGAAACAAAATTTCTGCAATTCACAATATAGGGAAGTGAATCTTGAAAAAGTAAAAGTTTCTGAATGTGGAAAAATTTATCTAAAATAAAATTGTACTCTATTTGTCTAAACAGTTTGTCAGTAGAAGATATGCAGTATATCATACCATATTGCTAAGAAGAACACATCAATAAGTTTTGAATTCAGAACATAACAGTGATTAAAGATATACTGCATATTCACTATACTGATTAGTTAATATTTTTCAGAGCATAATACTTTTTCATCAAATGATTACTGCTCTTGGGCTCAATCCTGGAAACCTTTACTTGCTTGAGTGGTTTCATTGAAATAAATAGGAATATTCTTGTGAGTAAGGTTTGTGGGGTCAGGTCCATATTTATACATGCAAATTTTCATTCAAATAAAACCTACAAATTCACTTACACAATATTTGTGACCCCTTTATTCATTTTCAGACAACTTGCGTGAATTACTCTTCACCAAATTGGTGTTTGCCAGAATGTGTTGCCAATATTCTTGCCAGAAGTTTTCCTGTGGACATCCTGAAAGGTTTATGAGCTTTGAAGTAATGCACTTAGGAAGCAGAAATAATGTCATATGACTAAGCTGATCAATCACAGTCCAAATAAAGATTTACAAATAGCATTGGAAAAGTGTTCAAGAAATCACTAGTTGATGCTGACAATATAGCCAATTATCCACTTTGGGTAAGATTGTGGAGAAAGGTATGGTGAGACAGTCTTCACAGTATCTAGATGGCTTTGATATCCTTGTACCTTGTCAGTTTGGGTATAGACCTAACTTTGAAACAGAGATTGCATTGGTCATGTGGGTTGAGTGTCTCCTTCTGGTGATGGATGAAGACTAGGAGTCCATAGTGGTATTATTAGAGCTATTATTAGATATATAGTAAGTTGCCTTTAGGACCATTGATCACGAGATGCTGACAACTTGCCTGCAACCCTTGGTAGGCATGGACGGGTCTGCACAACAGCTAATTATGGGCATTTTTTCCTCTTCCTAAAGAGCTATCAAGTGTGGGATCCTGCAGGATACCAGTCTGTTCAATGTGTATATGGGGTCACCAACAGGGTTAGTAAGGAGGTGTAGTGTATTCATTATGCTGATGACACTTGGTTGTATGTCTCTATCTCATCCTAGTCAAACAATATGGTTCAACTCCTCAGCCAATGCTTAGCTAAAACTGGGGCATGGATGGGGCTGACTGAAGACAACAGTAAGGTGATGGTGGAGGAAGCAGCTGCAGACGATTAAGGAGGATCCTTTGATTATGGTAGTATGTCCACCATTAGTTGGTAGGGTTCATAATGTAGGGATGATTTCAGACCTCCACCTGCTGTTCAATGATCATGTAATAGCAGTAACCCAGTCAGCTTTTACCATCTGTGTCTGAGTAGGAGGAGGTGATCTTCCTTTTGAATGAGGATCTTGCCACTGTTAGTCTACTTTTGAGGTAACAAAGGCCTGGTTATTATAATGTATAATTATAATCAGTCTCCACATTTAAGCCATCTGGAGACTGATGTTGGTGTAGAATGCAGTGGGTTGCTTATTGAGCAGGACATCTTGCTGGGAGCACATGACACCAGTGCTCTGGGATCTGTACTGGTTGCCCATTGGTATCCGGGTAGAGTTTAAGGTGTTGGATATGCTCTATAAAGCTCTAAATGGTCTGTTACCTGCCTAGCTGAGGGCTCCTCTATATCCCTGTGCCAGACTACCACTGCTGTGGTCAGCAAGAGACATTTGAGCTACATCCCTTTCCCAGGGCTGTTAGCTGGATATTCTCTGTGAGGGCTCCAAAACTCTGGAACTTGCTTCCCAACACCTGGGTATGAACTAGGATGAATTTTGTGCCATTCTGGGCACACTGCAAAAGGCATCTGTTTGATAGGTTTTTCAAAAAGGGTTGAAAGTGTGCTTCTGAAATGAAGGAGTGATGTGACTCAAGGATCTCTTGATGCCCACTGGCAGAGGGCAGAGAGCTACAGGGATCCCCTGGGTTCACCAAAAGGGGCTATGTAAGGTCTACTGAAAGCATGTGTCAGACTGATCATTATAATCATTGTGAAATGTACAGATGTGTGTAAGGAGTTATATCTGTATACTGAAAATTATGTTCTTAAGGCCTTGAAGTTAAAGGCAGGTCACTACTAGCGGGCATTGAGAGACTTCTCCAGACAGGAGGTGGGCGCACTTATCTTCTGGTTGACTGTTGTGTATTTACAGTGGAAGTTTATTTGTTTATTAAGTTAAATGCTACTAAGTAGATTGTGAGTGTGGCAGAAAAATCAAAACCAGCAAGGGTTGTTCTGTGTTTGAATAAAGACAATGCATGTTTGGGGTGGAACTGAGGGAACGGACTTGCACCCAGGATCCGTCAGTCTGGGAAGACAAGCTGCCAGTGGGCTCAATCTTATGGAAAGAGGATCTCAGCCACCCTGGTTTAAAACACTGGGAGAAGGACTTGGGGTAAGCAATCCTGTAAAGGAGCCCAAGAAAGGTCTTGAGAGTTAAGTTCAAGCTCTAGAAAGCACATTATCATTTTGTCTTATATGCAACTATTTCCCCCAGTATCTTTACTTATTAACATTTGAATCTGTGTTCTTTGATATAGTTATAGTGAAAGCAAGAATAAGTTTATCTAAGTGCTACTAAGCGTTAAGCAGAGTGGTGATCCTGAGTTGAATCTAGTAAGCTGGTGTGCCCTGTTCCTCTGGGAGTAGGGAATCGGAGAGTTCTGTGAGTGTTCAGTAGAGCAGGGGCTGGGCACTTGGAGGACTCAGGGTGGTGGGTGTCTATCACAAACCTGTACAGAAAGAGCCAGGCCTGGGAAGCTGGGAAGGCAGTGCTCCTGCTGGCAGAGGCTGGGGGAGTCAGGGACCTGAGCCACAGCAGGCACAGACAAGTCTTCCTCATGCTAAGGACAGGTGGCAGCAAGGTGCCTTACAATGCTGGGTACCCCAGGAAGCATCACAGTGAAAGGAGCTTTCTTGTAGGTGGCTGAGTTCCTGCCTGATGGTTAGTGCTGATCAAAACCCAAATTTTCCTTCCCACAGGAATTTCCAATATTTCTGCATTTTTGGGGACAAAATCAGAACCATTTTCACAGAATGAAAAATTCCTAAAAATGTATATTCAGAAACGTCAAAAATATTTCATTTTTTGACATTTTTGATTTAAATGTTCTATTTTGGGTTAATGCTAATCTCTGCTTCCACTAATGGTGCCTCTTGGGAGCTCTAGTTCCACGTCCTTTATGTCCCCATTCTCCCCTATGGGCCCAGCTACATGGCCAGATTACATTTCCCAGGTGCACCCTGCCCTCTCTCGTGCGCATGCACTGAACTGCCATGACTCTATTTTCAGACTGTATGGACAGTTCAACTCCTGCAGTACAAAGGGATCAGAAAACCTCCAGATCACCACTTTGGGGAACCAGTGGACATTAAGCCAGCATAGTCAGCTCATACGCCTACCTCCTCCTCCTTTCCCTGCAGCCTCTGAGATGGGGAGGTGGTGTGGCTGATGGGCACTATGCTCTGATTGCACCCAGCTGGCCCCTTGAGGGCAACAGGCAGCCAGGGCAACTTAGAGAAGCCCTCAGTCTAACTAATCTATGCCCACTTTTCAGCTGTGCCAAGGGGCAAAGCTAGCAACAGAACCCAGTTCCAACACCTACCCACTCTCCTCTGTGGAAGCCATGCAGCAATAAGCAAGAACCCCTAGATATGTGCCGCTGTTCATAATAATGGTCAGCAGACGCCACCTATCAGTTGTCCAATATGATAATTGTTGCTCAGGTGCTGGATACAGACCAGTCTTCTCCCCCAATGCCCCAAAGAATAAGAGTAAAACAGTAAATGGATATGCAACATGTTCCTAAAAGCCACAAAATAAATGGGACTGCCTGTCTGGTCTCCGTGCCATTCGATGCTGGGGAAAGACTCTCATTATCTTTGTGTTATTCATCCCTAGGCCACAGCTACTCCCATCTCTTACTGAACCATATGGCTCTAAGGTTAATATTATTGCATCACAAAGTACTGAGAAGAATATAGCGGCGCTTGTGTGTGTGTCTAGACTTAACTTAAAATAGTCTTTATGAAATGTTATGCTTTAGGGAGACAGTGTTAGCAAAGAAATGTCAGATTTTGCACAAGTCATTGAGGAACAGAATCTAACAAGGGTGGTTGCCAGCTACTGTGCTTTTGTATTGAAAAATTGTACAATCCTTTTAAGTTACATATAATGATTTTATAGCTTTTTAACAAGTGGAACACCACTGGGTAGGATTTTAACAGGGGAAGTAGGATTGGTGATTTTTTTTTTAACAAGCTGAATTCCCTAAGTTCTTCCTTGATTTAAGCCATGGTTTGTACTACAAACAGAAAAGATTATAAGCATCTAAAGCAGCAATGGTTTCAATAACACGCTCTTAAGTAACGATGATCCCACCTTAGTTAGAGAAGTCAGGGGTCAAAAAGACCTTATTTGCCTATGCCTTTCAGTAGGAACACTCTTCCGCAGTACCATACTTCCTAGTACTTCTTCGAATACACAGAGGATTCATGCTTGAGTTCTGCATGTATTAAGAATGCAGCCATAGCAACTACTAGCATTAATGAACTATTTGCTTATGCAGTAATAATTAACTTCCATTACATTACTTTGTGTGATTACTTTCTTAATTGCCTGAATTATGCATCCATTTAATATTTAATAACCATTCTCAGAAATCAGACACTGGTAAAAAAAACAAATTGCTCAGAGTTTCCTTGCAATAATTAAGCTCACAAGAGTAAATGAAACCTTTTAAAAATGAATGCATTGTGATTATATCCTTGCATATAGAACAAGATCCTAAATTAGCTATTTATTAAGTCTAAATTTAAGACCAAATAGTACATTTTTCACATCTGCCTGGGGAAATCAACCTATACAGTACCTGATATCATCAACAGAATCAAGGGCCATCTATTTTCTTTGAGAGTCACGAATTCTGCATTAGTATTAACAGCACTGTGAAATAGATAGTCTTTTAAAATGCTACTTTTAAGAATAATTAGCATCTTCTTAACCTGAGATAAGATGCTTAATCTTTGAGTAAAGTGTTGGAAAGATCTGCCAAGCATACCTGTCATCTCCCCCGCCCCCTATACAAACAATGAAAACACAGTATATAGCCTTGGGTCAGGTTTACCTAACAGGATGAAATTCATTGTTTTTGATTGTAAACATAATTTTCATATACAAGTAGTCTGATCTACTTGTTGTCATCTGTCTGTCTGAGCCCTTGTGCCCTGCTAGCACCCAACCAAAGCTACATTCTGCTTTGCAAAGTGAGAATGCCATTATGTTATTGCACATCAGCTCCAGCTCCCAGTGGCTTGCAATGAAGTGACTGGCTTAACAAATAAAATGTGTTACTGTTTTGTTGTAGGTTGTGTTGGTGAATAGATTCTATTGAATCTGGACAACACAACTAACTGTTGTTTTTTCTCTGAGTTGCATCTGCAAAATTGCTCTGCCATTCCACATTGATTATGGCAGCCATGTAATGTGTTTAGCTGAACCATAACAGTGTTAGGCTTAAGCTACAGGGACAGTGGAATGTTATTTACTCAGTTATCCTATGCATACATACTGTACAAAAAATGTATACAAAGAAAAATAAAACATCTTCCAGGCATTTTGTATCCACATAAACCAGTCCAGTAAAAAGAAATAATCAAACGCTTATACTCTGAGAGGCAGGTGAATAACAGAGATTGACTATTCACTCCCCTTCCTCCATACAGGTAAATAATTTTCTGTGAAATGCATAAATAGCTGGAGGGATGGGGGGGGCAGAACAATGACTTTAGGGTGTCATGAGTCAACAATGGCTGCTATTCTGAGTTTCTAAACTGGGCTAAATAGATGCCAATCTCACTGGCTGTTGTTACAGTGGGCAGCATCATTAGGATTTGCTTTTTAAATGATCTCTCAGCCTGTAAGTCTGAGAGCTGCTAGCAAGGCAAGGTTAGAAAGAAAATGATGGCAGCATGTTGATGCTTCACAGACCTCATGATAGTTTCCGTCTGTCATTATTTACGTCTGACTAGATGCATCATGTCAGCTACCTAGAAGGCACTTTAATATGAAGCTCCTGTTTTCCTCTGCTGTTGCACATCCAGACTGGATACTATTATTTTTTTTTGCATCACTACACTTAGGTGAAGCTTGCTTCAATCTTTCCATAATGACACACAAAGAAATAAAAATTGTTTAGCTCATGTTATTATACATGCTTGTATTCTAACAGACCTCTTCAACATTGCTCACAAAAAGGTGAATTTAAATCAATAAACAGACATCTATCAAAAGGTCATCTTAATTTTATTCTATCCGCTAGTTTACCAGTACTTTAAGTAAAATCTTCTTTGTTTAGATTTGAGTAACTCATGTATTACTGGAATGGAAGCAGCAGCCTATAATTTTAACGTTTGGTTTGCTTAATGTTTAATTAACATATTATTAATACCTCTTTATATAATGGTCTGACTGTCAGTCAATATAAATAAGGATAACTGTACAGCTATGATGCATGTGTCAGCTGTGTCATTAGGTGATTCAAAATCAAAGGCTTCATTGGCACTGGTTTGGAACAAAATGTATAACTCACTCATGACTTTGGCATTCCTGGGGAAAGCAGACAGCCCTAAATTGTACCACGAAAACTTTATACAGCCACAGGTTATTATGGACTTGTAGAATATTAGGGTTACCATACGTCCGGATTTTCCCGGACATGTCCGGCTTTTTGGGCCTCAAATCCCCGTCCGGGAGGAAATCCCAAAAAGCCGGACATGTCCGGGAAAATAGGGAGGGAGGGGCCGGCGGTGCTCGGCCGGGGGCCGGGGCCAGGCCGGGGCCGGCGATGCGGGGCCAGGGCCGGCGGTGCTCGGCCGGGGGCCGGCGCCCCAGGGCCCGAGCCGAGCTGGGCGGGAGACGCCGGGGCCAGAGCCTCTTGGCCTGGGCTGGCCGGCCACCGGAGGGAGCTGCTCGGCTGGGGGGGCCGGACTGGGCCGTGCTGCGCCCCGCCCCAGCCCCAGCCCCAGCTTACCTGCTGCCTCCCTGTTTCAGGCTTCCTGCGAACATTTGATTCGCGGGAAGCAGGGGAGGGGGAGGAGCAGGGGGCAGAACATTTGGGGGGAGGGGGCAGAGTTGGGGTGGGGAAGGGGCGGAGTTGGGGCGGAGTTGGGGCGGGGCCGGGCCGGGGCCCCGTGGAGTGTCCTTTTTTTAAATTAAAATATGGTAACCCTAAGAATATATATGGGCCCGATCCTAAGCATAAACTGCCCTTCCTGAACCCAGTGCCATCACAAACCACTCCTCATTTAAATCCCTCCATAAAAACCACCTCTTGTGAGACACCTCAGGAAGTGACTCAATGACTGCATTTCCTTTTATAAGATATCCTTACCTTGCCCCAAATTGTTCAGCCATGCTGTGCCAATGCCTTTGCTGAGTAACCACATAATCCTATTACTATGACCCCTGCCTTCCCTCCCTCCCATCTCCACCACACTTTTTTGTTGTCTTTTCATTGTGTCATGTGTGAAATGAGATTGGGAGCTTTCTGCAGCAGGGATCACGTGTTTCCATTTATATGTATTGTGAGGTGGCTATCACACCTTTAGGTGCTGTAAAATAATCATTGACATTTGTTCAACTGTTTTCACTTCAGTCATGTTGGCCCTTCACATCTTACAAGAATATAGGGTAAATTCCATTAACCAATGAGCTGCACACTTATGTGCACACTGCATCTGTTTAAGAGTACAGCTAACAACAAAATATTTTCCAGTGCTTGTTATTTTATACCTGTCCTTTGCAAATTTAGTAAGTCAAGCAGTCCTCAGTGAGACCTATTTATTTTCCCATGTTGAAATTTCAAAGTTGAGTTATTTTTCTTGTTATCCTTAGGAAGGGTGGGGTGTGGGGGAATGGTCAGAATTTTTTAAAGCAGGAAAAATGGTGCCTCTCATAACTCAAACAAAAGAAGGGAATTTTGTTCGAGCTTTAAAAAGAAGCATTTACTTTCAGAGAGACTCCAAATATGGAAAATTTCAACCCAAAAGATGAATGTTTCTTAAAGTTATAAATACAACTGGTTGACTTACTCACAGACACCAATCTGTTGAATTTAGCCCATTTTTCTGTTCCTAAATAATCCACAACATGAGAAAGGTCATGAGCTTTGGCTATTTGACATTTTTCGGTGAATAGTTTGTATAAACACATGTTGGCCTATGAATTATTTATATACAGTTCACTATGAATATTTGTTATCAACTATTTGCACCATCTGATCAGTCACCTAAGTTATATGGGTGGTTTTTTTACCCAGTTGGATGATCTGAGATTTATAAACAGGAGTCTCTTTTCTGTTCACAGATTATGTGCTAATATTAGTACTTATTCAAGGAATGCATTGAGTAAAAATTTTGCAAAATTGTCTAACGCTTCCGACGCAAACTCTTGTGAATAGCAGCATAATACTTTTTGCTTCCTGCCAACATTCCAACAAATAAAAACGTATTCATCCTATGTTAATGTATGTATATAAACTTTCACAAACAGCATAGTAAATTGGTAGACTTAATTTTCATTAATTTCTCCCACCTCTTGTGAAAGTGTGCAAAAGGATGCAAACTTAACTTCATCTCTCAGTCCTGCCATGACAGCATTACACAAAAAGGACTTCATTGTATAGAGTTTTAGGGTGATACATCTATTTAAAATATCAGGCTATATTTCCAGTGAAGCATTAATATTTTCCTTTACATGAGTTCTCCTTTGGTCTGAATAGTAAATAACTATTTCCTATATTAATATAAAATTACACAAGCAGCTTGCTGCTCATTTTTTGCATGCCACTTTTATAACTGTGTTTACAGTTTTTTACACTGTACAGTGTCTCTCTATAATTAAGTAATAAGGCATGAGACAGTATGGAAATCACATCTAATATCAGCCTCAGAAGGCTCAAGACAAAGTGTCAGCAACTACTCTGTATGGTACTTTACCTTTTAGACTGTGGGCTGGTTTATTATGATTAAAAATGTCTTATTAAATATTGTCATGAAAAATATTTTCTGTTGCTTCTCAAGATCCAAAGTCGTCGTGATACTGCACAAGAGCTATACTCTGCATAGTGCTGATTGTTACTCAGGCTAGTAGGAGCAAAAACCACTAAGCACTTTGCAGGATTGGGCCTTTATTGAGCAAAATGACTAGAGACATTTTGCGGACAGATTCCATATTTTCTCTTTTAACTGAGTTAGTACTCAGATGACATAAGAAGTTATTGAAAGTGACAGCAACAAAACAATAATACTATTACGAGGATTCATAATTGCAATTTTAAAGTTCAAAAATCTTCTGAATCAATTAATGTACAGACTTTTTTTTTTTTTTTGTAATTGAAGGATGAAGCTTCTCAGACTTCACCAGCCCTGAATGAAGTGCTGTACGCCTTACTGAATTCTCCAGTATCCACTATGGTAGAAATATATAGACTGTAAAGTGCTAGGGACGTGTAATATTTGGAAATTCAGCTGTAGTCACTAGTTCAATAATGCATGTGTGGTAAAAGACTTTTTTTCTTTAACATTTGACCAAAGCATCATCCTTATCGCTACAGAAACTAAAATACATGTGGCATGATTAACAGTAGGTGGCAGTCAAGTCACTAAGCTATTTTCATAGCTTTCTTACATTGAATCATTGTTAAGAGTAATGTGAAAATAGTACATTTTTCTGTTGTAAAGGTATCTTTTCTAATTGATCTTTTCAGAGGTCCCAAATTGTAGAGTTAAGGTTGGTGGTGTATTTGAGCAGAAGAGCTCAAGCAAGTGCTTGAATTCTAAGACTCAATTTTTTTATACTTACACTAAAACAATTCTGTATGTAAGATTTTTATATGGTTTGACAGATCTGTTCTCAGATCACTGAAATCATGGAGCACATAGGGGTATTTAAACAGAAATTGTGCATGTGCAAACAGACAAAGTTCTCCTGCATGCCATACATGGGCAAATCTTACACTTAGTCTTCAGGTTCAAACCAAGACAGTCTTTATTTCATGACCATATAAATACCCAGGTATGTCATATCTCTGGCTTCTGTTTTGGGGGGATTATTAAAAATAAATCTTGACAAATGAAATTAACGATTTTTAAGTTCTATGTAAATGCCCAAATGTTGGGCGTGGGTGGAGTTGGGACTTGCTCTTTGTGTATGCTGTACTGAGTAATGTATTTTATATATAGTAGTATATGCTGTAATGAGTAATCTCTTTGGAATGTTCCCAAGTATACTTTAATGTAGTATTGTTTCAAACAGTCCTATGTTAAAGAGCACTAGGGAACTTTTTGTGTGCACCAGACGACGAATTAATGGGAAACACATTAATTCGCCAGAGAAATCACACTCCTGTAGTCCAGATTACTGCTCCATGTAGACAAGTCCTTAGATATAAGTAACGATTTTGGGTGTTTTTCCAAATAAAACAGGTTTCATTTATCTTGGTTATTTTAATCAGTGTTTATTGGCTAAAACCTGAAATCAGAAACCCTATTCATATCTTATTCCTAGGAATAGCTATTCTCCATGTCTCTCCCCCCTGGGCCATGGAATTGCAAATACCATTATTTTAAGTTTCTAGTACCATGAAAAAACAACACGAACACAGATACATCACAAATATTAATTGGAGACGTCTCTCCACACATGCACAGACATCCCATAACCCCATCCCACATAGGAGCATGGAAGGACACATGCCCTTCCAGTGCCCTTTCCTAGACCCATATTCAGAGTCCTTGATCTCAGGGTCCATGATCAGAGTCCAGATCACAATCTTAGTGAACACTCTATAGAATATAACCCTGTTTTGTTTAACATTATAAATCAATTTTTTATTTAGATTAGTGCTCATTTCCCACTCACCCACCCGCATACAGGGCATGGAATCAAGAGAGTCAGGAAACGTTTGCTTAGTCGCCATCGAGAGGTATCAGCTCAGTTCAGTTACTGGGTTTGTGCTATTGACTGGCACTATACAACCTATCTTGGGAGTCATAGATTTTAAGGCCAGAAGGGATCACCATATTATCTAGTCTGATCTCCTGTATATCACAGGCCACCTACATCACCCAGCACCCACATACTAAACCCAACAACAAAAATTAGACCGAATTACTACAGCCCACAGGAGACTAAACTATTATGTGCCACAGACAGACAACAATATGGTCTGAGGTGCACCAATGCCCGAGGCCCTTGCAATAGCATGAAATTAATTGAGATACACCCAAATGATCCCTGTAAGTGACCCAAACCTGCAGAAGGAGAAACCCCCCCAAAGTCACTGCCAATCTGATGTGGGGAAAATTTCTTCCCATCCCAATATACGGTGATCAGATACACCTGGGCAAGAACCAGCCAGCCAAGCAACTGAGACAGAGAATTCTCAGTGCCATCTCAGAGCCCTGCCCAATGTCTCATTCCCAGCTGTGGCCATCCTTGCTTCAGAAGAAGTAGGAAAAATCTCCCACGAGCCACACCCAGAATTCATTTGGGGGGGTGGGGAGGAACCCTTCCTGATCTCTATTGGTGACTGGCTGAAACATGAGATTTTAGGAACACAAACCAGATGGGACCACCAGGGCTGCAGAGCCCTGCCCCCTACCATAACAAGCAACCCCATTTTACAATCTCACCCATCAATTTGTCCAGCTCTCTCTTAAAACTAATTAAGTTGTTTGCTCCCACAACTTCTATTGATATGCTGTTCCAGAACCTCAGTCTTCTGATGGTTAGAAACTCTCTTCTAATTTCCACCATGAATTTGTTCATGGCCAGTTTATATCCATTTGTTCTTGTGCAAACATTATCCGTTAGCTTAAATAGCTCTTCACCCTCCTTGGCATTTACCATCCTCATGTATTTATACACAGCAATCTGATCCCCTCTCTGATTTACTTTTGCTAAGCTAAACAAGCCAAGTGCTTCCAGTCTTCTCTCATAAGACAGACCTTCCATTTCCCTGGCTATCCTAGAAGCTCTTCTCTTGTTTGAATTCATCTTCCTTGAACATAGGTGACCAAAATTGTACACAGTGAGGTCTTACCAGCACCTTGTACAATGGCATTAATACGTCTCTTTCTCTGTTAGAAATTACCTGCTTGATGCATCATAGGATCACGTTTGCCACTTTCCATAGCCACATCACATTGGTGGCTCATAGTCCTCCTGTGGTGAACCAACACCCAGGTCTCTCGTTTCATCTGGGGCTTCCAACTGATGAGTCCCCATCTTATACAAGAAATTATTATTATACCCTAAATATAATTATATTATAATTTATATATTATTCTATTATGTTATAAATATTATTATACTTTACACTTTATACAATTAAATTTCATCTCATTTCTGTTACTCTAGCATTCAAGGTCATCCAGATCATCCTGTGTAATATTACAATCCTCCTCTTTACTGATGATCCCACCCAATTTTGTATCATCAGCAAATTGCATTAGCACACTCCTACTTTTTGTGCCAAGATCATTAATGAAAATACTGAATAAAATTAGTTCCAAGACCGATCCTTGAGGAACTACACAACTAACCTCCCCCAAATCCAATAGTTCACTCTTCAGCACAACCAGTTGGCTTCTCCCTTTAGTCAGTTCCTTACCCACCTTACAACTTTTGTACTAATCCCCATCTTCTCTAATTTAATTACTAATTTCACATGTGGTACATTGTCAGATGTCTTATTAAAGTCCAAGTATACTAGATCTACTGCATTTCCCTGAGCTAAAAAAATCAGTTATCTTATCAAAGAAGAAAGTCAGGTTATAGTCGAGCATGATCTACCATTGGCAAACCACAGTTGCATTACATCCCCCTTTTCCATTTACCTACATGAATTTAATTATTCTTTCCTTCACAGTTTGTTCTAAAATGTCCAGTGTCCTAGATGAAACTGTTGTGGGAGCAGCAGTGATCTGTATGCTCTGAATGACTATGCTATGTATAACCTGTATGCTCAAAAGGTCTGTTACACTTTCCCCCTCCTTTTGTCTCCTCTCCCTCTTTGAATACCTGTGAAGTGGCTTTCCCCCTCCCCCTCCCTCCTGGAATGCTTGTGGGATGAATAGGCTGGTTGAACAACTGGAAGATCAGAAGAGCTCCCAGGTAGACAAGGTGTCTGGGACTCTAATTAGGCAGCACTCACACACCCAATGCATGGACACGCTCCAAGGTGGAGTGTGACCAACCAGACGCAGCCAAGTCATCTCTAGTCGCAGGCCATGAGGAGCAGGTCCTTTAAAGGGGAAGGGGCCATGTGCTCAGGAGTGCACTCACAAGCTTGTACCTCCCATAAAGGCCCTTCGCCCAGACCGCCTGGCCAGTGGTTCGCCACGTTGCATTCCATCGTGCCTCAGGAAGACTTACCTTCATCACACCGTCCATCACTGCGCTGTGGGACACTTACCTTGAAGGATCCTGACATCTCCAGTGACATCAATACAATGTGACATCTCCAGTGCTGTACCTGTCCTGGGAGCGTGAGTATGCAAGTGTGAGTGTGACACCCCGCCCCCATTCTTTTGAGCTTAGCTATCAATATAATGTGCTGCTTTCTGCTAAACTCTGGTGGGTCATTAGTCCTTCCTAAGCTTACTAGCCGGCCCAATTTTGGGTAACAAAGTACATATCAGTATAAGATATTCTTTAACCTTTAATGGTTCCCCACTTTTACAATGCAAGCATAGTAGATTGTAGGATGGGAAAGTTAGAAAATGAAAAGACCTATTGGGGCACTACTACACTTTCAGATAAACATTTTAGGCCCTCTTATCAAGGCATAACTGTCATATGTATTCTCACAGATTATGCGCACACTGGAGAAGGGTTAGATTTTGACTTCAATTAATAATGTATCTAATACAATAGCTGGATAAATTACTTATCTTTAATTTAAAAACCCGATGTGCTTTATCATCCCATACGAAGTGTGGGCTCCCTGAACAATGTATGAATGGCTGATCAGAAAACTTCTTGGACTATCAGAAATTGAAAACCATACTAAACGGAACTCAAGTTTAAAAGGTTAGATTTGTAATGTCTTGATTTTGACCTTCAATCTTAATGTCCCAAGGTATTCATGATCTGCATACAAGTAACATACAGGCAAACAAAGAAATTCTAGGAAAAATCTATAAAATATACACATTTCTATAAACTCCATTAATGGATGAGTTATATTAAATGAGCAGTAAATAGAAATACAAAAAAATATTATTTAATATAGGGAAAAAAAGATTATAGGTATAGCACATCAGGTACTGGTTCGGGATTACGACTGTTTAGTGAGATGTCCTAGGCTACAATAGCGTTTGTACAAAAGAGGTCAAGAGAATGCATATATCCCTCTTTCTGTTCTGATCCAATAGGTAGAACAACATGACTTAATGATGTTTTGGGGTTTACCCGGGCCAGTAAGGGGTTTGACCATCATTTGCCTTGTAACCCTGGGTATCTTGCAGCTGTGCAGCTTTGGTCCAGAGCTCTGACCCCAGCAGCCCACAAGCCTCACCCTGGCTTTGCCAAGCCTGGTTACTCCTTGCAAGCTGACCTCAGTGTCCCTCCAGCCCTGAATTTGCCCCAAAATCGTCCCACTACAGGGAACAGTGTCTCTCACGGGACCCTGAGAGAAATTGTTAGATTAGCTGCCTTTACGGTGACCTGTCAGCTTTCTAGAAGAACACACTTTACTGAACTTACAGAGCACTGATGATTTATAATGAAAGCAAAACATGTTTATTAACAAAAGAGCCCGGGTTAAGTGATACCATGTATAAGAAATAAAGGTAGAGATGGTTACAAGCAAATAAAGGTGAAAACACACATCTAAGACACACATTTAATCCAGCAAGATACAGTCTATGTTTAAGATGGTTTCTCTCACCCAGTCTCTTTTCCAGTGTGGCCAGGACCCATGTCCCTTTGTCTCCTAAGGTAAAAGATAAAGATGGAATCTCTCTCTGTTCCTTATATCCCCAACGGGATGTCTTCATCTTACAAGTCATGAAGCTCCCCTGGGGAGTCCGTTTCCTGTCTCTCTCTGGGGTGCTGGAGCCATGTGAATTTTCTGACTCTTGAGTTCAGGATCAAGATAACCCAAGCCAGTTTAGTTTCCTGGCTTTGTTTACTGCTAATCCGTGAACTGAGGTATCCCCCCATTTCTTTGTTTAGGACAGATCTGTTCATCACCTTTACCTAGGCTAGGCTGTCTGGTCTTAACATGTTTTCATTAATGTTAACACATGCATTTTACAATATGTTAATAACCAGTATGTTGTTAGCTTTCATATGATACCTCACAAGGCATATTTTGTACACATACAACTGCAGTAGTGTATAGGGTGTGAAGACAGGAGGGACTAGGGTCACAATGAGAAAAATACCTGGTACAGAATTGTTCAGCTGAAATGGGATGAGAGAACAAGGAGGAAGATCTGAGCTGTGCTACTATTTTACCCTTCCAGGAAGACTCAGAGCACATTCCACTGTGATTAACGAAGATTTCTACCTAAAGAGTGTGCATGACATTTATTAGGTTAGGTAAAAGAATAAATTTCATTTTATAAATAAATTACGGAATATTTTCATCCTTTTTATGTTGCCCATTTCCAGCTCTACCTCATATTGCCAAAGTTAAGAATGAGGAATGGAAAATCTGAATAAAATAATTCTGATATGAAACAAAATGTGTTCTATCACAAAATGAAATCCATTTTGGACTGAAGCAAATGTAACATAGTGCTGTCTTAGAAATATTATTTTTACATTTTAAGGTCAGAAGGGACCATTATGATAATCTAGTCTGACCTCCTGCATAACCCAGGCCATGGAATTCCACCCAGCAATTCCTGCATCAAGACCATTCCTATTGATTGAACTAGAGCATATTTTTAGACATTCAATCTTGATTTAACATTTTCAGGTGATGGCGAATTTACTGCACTCCTTGGTAAATTATTATGGTAAATTAACACAAATGTTAAATATTTGTGCCTTATTTCCTCTGTTTTGTAGGGCTGGGAAGTGAAGAAGGAGAAGATAAAAAGTGTGTTTACAACCTCATCAGCCACTCATCATTATCTACGGCAGCAGAGGAAATTGTTCATAGAATCATAGAATATTAGGGTTGGAAGGGACCTCAGGAGGTCATCTAGTCCAACCCCCTGCTCAAAGCAGGACCAATTCCCAACTAAATCATCCCAGCCAGGGCTTTGTCAAGCCGGGCCTTAAAAACCTCCAAGGAAGGAGACTCCACCACCTCCCTAGGTAATGCATTCCAGTGCTTCATCACCCTCCTAGTGAAATAGTGTTTCCTAATATCCAACATAGACCTCCCCCACTGCAACTTGAGACCATTGCTCCATGTTCTGTCATCTGCCACCACTGAGAACAGCCGAGCTCCATCCTCTTTGGAACCCCCCTTCAGGTAGTTGAAGGCTACTATCAAATCCTCCCTAATTCTTCTCTTCTGGAGACTAAACAATCCCAGTTCCCTCAGCCTCTCCTCATAAGTCATGTGCTCCAGACCCCTAATTATTTTTGTTGCCCTCCGCTGGACTCTTTCCAATTTTTCCACATCCTTCTTGTAGTGTGGGGTCCAAAACTGGACACAGTACTCCAGATGAGGCCTCACCAATGTCGAATAAAGGCGAACGATCACGTTCCTTGATCTGCTGGCAATGCCCCTACTTATACAGCCCAAAATGCCGTTAGCCTTCTTGGCAACAAGAGTACACTGTTGACTCATATCCAGCTTCTCGTCCACTGTGACCCCTAGGTCCTTTTCTGCAGAACTGCTACCTAGCCATTCGGTCCCTAGTCTGTAGCAGTGCATGGGATTCTTCCGTCCTAAGTGCAGGACTCTGCACTTGTCCTTGTTGAACCTCATCAGGTTTTTTTTGGCCCAATCCTCTAATTTGTCTAGGTCCCTCTGTATCCGATCCCTACCCTCTAGTGTATCTACCACGCCTCCTAGTTTAGTGTCATCTGCAAACTTGCCGAGAGTGCAGTCCACACCATCCTCCAGATCATTAATAAAGATATTAAACAAAACCGGCCCCAGGACCGACCCTTGGGGCACGCCGCTTGAAACCAGCTGCCAACTAGACATGGAGCCATTGATCACTACCCGTTGAGCCGACGATCTAGCCAGCTTTCTATCCACCTTTGTTCTCTCAATTTTTTTTTACTAGCGACAGTTCCTTTCCCAGGATCACCATGGCCACAGTCTGCTCTCAGAAGTGACCCTATCTCTGTTTGCTCACTATTTCACCAGGCACATTATACAGCAAAGACAAAAACTTTTCCGAAGTTTCATGGTGCTAGACCAGGCCACTGACCCTCAATTCCCAGCTGCTGCCTTTTGGGGGGGCTGTCTGTAAGCGAAGACTGGCCTGCCTCCCAAGGTCTGTGAGAATGAGGGATCATTTTCCAGGATAGGTTGTAGATCGTTGATAATGCACTGGAGAGGTTTTATCTGGGGGCTGTACGTGACGGCCAGTGGGGTTCTGTTATTTTCCTTGTTGGGCCTGTCTGGTAGTAGGTGATCTCTGAGTACCTGTCTTGCTCTGTCAATCTGTTTCCTCACTTCCCCAGGTAGGTAGTGTAGTTTTAAGAATGCTTGATAAAGATCTTGTAGGTGTTTGTTTCGGTTAAGATACAACCGAATTTGCTCCAATCCCTCAGACAGAGACAGACTTCAAAGAGAAACAGCAGAACTAAAATTCATTTGCAAATTTAACACCATTAATTTAGGCTTGAATAGGGACTGGGAGTGGCTGGCTCATTACAAAAGCAGCTTTGCCTCTCCTGGAATTGACACCTCCTCATCTATTATTGGGAGTGGGCTACATCCACCCTGATCGAATTGGCCCTATCAACACTGGTTCTCCACTTCTGAGGTAACTCCCTTCTCTTCATGTGTCATTATATAATGCCTGCATCTGTAATTTTCACTCGATGCATCTGAAGAAGTGAGGTTTTTTACCCACAAAAGCTTATGCCCAAATAAATCTCTTAGGTCTTGGCTACACTTGCAGCTGCACAGCGCTGTGAGGTAAACCTGTCTTCGTACAGCTGAGTAGGGAAAAGCGCTGCAGTCTGTCCACACTGACAGCTGACAGCGCAGTGGCATAGCCACACTTGCAACATTTGCAGCTGTGTTGGGAGCAGTGCATTATGGGCAGCTATCCCAGCATTCATGTGGCTGCAACGTGCTTTTCAAAACGGGGGCGGGTGGGGTGGAGTGTGACAGGGAGTGTGGGGGGAGAGAGAGTGCTTTTTGGAGCATGTCAGCACTCTATTTTGCAAGTTCCGAACTCCCGGCCCCCTGCTCATTCATTCACTCACTCAAAGCAAACAGCAAACTATTTGCTTTTTCTCTGTGGTACGAGCTTTGAAACTGGCACTTCCGCATTCCTGCAGCCAGTCACAACAATGGAGAGGATTGGCCACTCGACAAGGTGATTAGTACAGCGCTGCAAGCGTTTACACTCACACCCATGAGTTGTAGCCACTCCGCTGTATCTCTTATGCTTCTCAGGGAGGTGGAGTACCTGCAGCGGTGTACCCAGGGAGATACAGCGCTGTAAGTGCCCTGCCAGTGTGGACGGGGAGTGAGTTACAGCGCTGGGGGAGGCTTTACAGCGCTGTAACTCGCAAGTGTAGCCAAGGCCTTTGTCTTTAAGGTGCCACTGGACTCCTGGTTGTTTTTGTGGATACAGACTAACACAGCTACCTCCTGATACTTTTTTAGTAATACCCCATTCCTTTAGCACTTCTTCCTCCACTGTTGCTGCTACTTGCCTTCTTCATTTTTATTTTTAAAACCTAACAGTGAAAGACTGAAAAAATTGTGTGCTTTGCATAGATACTTTTCAAAAACTTAATAGGATTATCATTTTCCCCTCTATATAGCCATAAGGAAGTGAGACTAAAGTACTATAATACCACTAGTACAGAAGAAATGTCAGGATGGAGCGCATCCAGGGGGACTGTTCCCCTTATACTAGCACAAAGGTTCACTACAGTAGCAGTACTATATACAGTGAACTGAAATGTCTTTAATAAATACACTAATACAACTGAAATGTCAGGGCTCAGGAAGCCCCAGGCCTGGGTGACAGGTTAGGCCACAGGGGAATAGGAACACTTCCATTTTTACTACTTGTAAATAAAGAAATAATAGGTTTTTGCAGTAGCTTCCAATAGCTTGCAAAAAGCACTCCCGCTCTGAAAACCAGTGTGAAAATGCTTTCTAAGCACACTAGCTATGGCTCAACCCGTCAGGGAACTAGAACTTATGATTGGAGTCACATGGCATGTGATCCAGCACAAAATATTGAACAACATTTAGAAAAGCATCATGGCATTTTTTGTGTAGTTCAAAAAAGGCTTAATTCATATAGTGTACATAAAACCAGATACATATAAATATGAAATCCCATAGGAAAGTGTGCCAGGTTCTGCAGGTTAGTCAAGCTATATATACCACAAAATGCAGTGGAAGAGGAGGGGGACAGGAAAAGCAAAGGTGACAGGAAGGTCTTGTTGCACACATGTAGGGGCCAAAGAGAGAGCGTGCAGTGCCAGGGGGGCTTGCAGCACTGGGAGCAGCTGACTAGTACCTCAGTTGCTCTCATGCCTTCACAGAACAGCTCCTTCTGCGCCCTGCATCTCCCCACTCTTCTTGTGGGAACAAGTGGCAGCTCAACCTGCTCCTTCCCACTCCCTTCTGTTCCAGTTTTGCTTTGCCCCTTACCTCAGAGGCCTCTCTGCCCCCTGAGAAAGAACAGGGTGGCTGAAGGACAGGGAACAAAGAGGCAGTGAAGCAAGAGGCAGAGAGCTGCCAAAGAATAGCTGAGGGCCTTCTGGGCCAGGAGGGCAGCAGAGGTGGAGCCCTCTGGGTAAGGGAGATTGTACTGAGAGAAGGGTAGCACCAACTGAATTTGGGAGCAGCTTATTCAGGGCTATCCCTTCCCCTGATGATCCACCAGTCTAGGAAGGGTCCCTCTCCCCAAATCCTCCAATCCCCAAGCAGCCTTGTTAGCCTTCTTCCTTTGCACCCTTTTACCGAATGGAAAAAATGATTTGGTTCACACAGTGAGAAGACATCCTTAAAACAGGTGTTATAGTTAAAATTCATAAACTGTCAGTTGTGGTAGGATATGCCACAAAACACAGGTCTTCCACATACAAGTCACTTGTTATCATTCCAGTGGCTTTTGACACACACTGGCAGGTTTCCTGTTTGAGACATAGATTGCACTAAGACGACCAGTTGAACCAGTGACTGACAGTCACAGACACGTTGTGTGGGTTAGTTACCTTTGTTCAGAGCAAATGCAATCTACAAGGCAGTGTGATTGCCCATGTTGGCATCAGCTGTGTGAGATACATTGGGTATTACAGGTGTGCTAGATGGTCCACACCATCATTAATGCCAAAATTCTCAGGAGTAGGCAAGGACTTTGTAGTAGCCACATACCTTTTGGGATGTAGGCTTGAATCATTTACTCGATTGTGGCGGTGGTGATTTATTCACAATCATAAATAGAAAGGTCTATTCACAAATATATGTTCTTCTAACAAAGCTTGTGCAAAAAAGCTTTATAACTAGGGCCGTACGTAACTCAGCAAGCATTTATAGAAATTTAGTACGTTTCCTTCACAAATTTGGATTGGAGAAGATAGAACCATCATTGGAATCAATTCTAGCTCAACATTGCCATCAGTTTCATTAATTCCAGCCACACGCAGCTTGGAAAACAACAGAACAATGTACAGATGAATTGTTCAAGTAAATTTCAAAGATTCTTAATCAGTTCAGCATAAGAACAATTGCCGCTCGTTTTGTGCGAATATGTCACTGTGGGAAAAGTCATGCTTCTGAAGCAGACAATTAAAAAAATTGAGCTTTAATATGGAAGCTTCTAACTTACAAACAAAGCAGAAGAAAAGCAAAATGCCATTTTTTCACTCCAACCATTGAAGGAGCAATATCTCGTTTGATGTCAGCAAAGAAAGCAATTCCACATATTCCAGCAGGTTCTTAAGAAAGTTGAAGCCTTTGCTTAGCTTTCCGCTAATGCCAGACTCATGAGCTCTTCATAAACTTCCACTAAGTGTTTGTGCTATCGATGATTAATCAGAAGATTTGATGCCAGAGCAAAGCAGAGGTTTTTCCCTGCATTAGTGGAGCTGCAGTGTGATGCCATCAGATTAAATGTCTTACTTTTCCTTGGATAATCATTTGTCTCAGACTCAAATCTGTAAACCCTCTGAGCTGGTCAGTACAATGTTTGACTTGCAAGCACTGTTTCACAAAATCCCATCAGTGACGATGAGGCTTGAGGTTTTCATTATCACTGAACCAATTTAAAATCCAGCCCCTATATGGCAATTTCAACTTGATTAGGGTTCTGTTGAGATGACAGAAAAGTCTTGAAGAGAATGGTAAGCCTTGCAGAATTAGCTACCGTGAGCCTTCCACAGAGCTCTCCAACCTGGTGTGATAACCGTTATCCCCAGATATGCCCAACTGATCTAGCACACAGAGAAGTGCTCTCCTCTCCTCCCAGTCACCTGTACTTCACTTTACCAGAGACATGTGTGAAGATGGGGGGAAATTTAAGAGATCTTTTCTAGCTAAAATTTCTGTTACCACACTGGATGAGCACATTAGATAAAATAAAAAAAATAAGCAAAATAGTTATCAATGTGGACATAATGGATGTTACAGTCACCCCATTGAGCTTAAGGGGGTAGTTCACACTTCTCAGGCTGTCCTAGAACACTTCGTTGCATTGGTTCACAGTTGGACAGTTAAATCTGCAATGGCTAGGTATATAATGTTATTTGAAATACAGCTTAAATTCTGCAGGAACTGATGGGACCAAGAATGGGATACATGCCTTGCATGACAGATGTAAAGCAAATGGCAACAACTACTATTGGTTTATTTTTAGATGCTTTAAGCTGTCCAACTGTAAAGCTATTTACTGTACCATACAGGGTCCCTTTCTCTGTATATGCTGTAGATACATTCAGAAATTCATAGACTTTTATAAATTAGATGGAAAAGACCTATTGGATCATCTCTTCTATTTCCCAATGGGCAAAGCAGGCTCTCTCTGCACAGTGCAGGAAGATAAAATTAACAAATATGGTTGGTTTAGGAATTGCAGAATAATAAACCACATGAAGATTAGCATGAGTACATCATAATGTTATTCTTCTTTAATTTAGCAGGATTGTTTCAATGTTGAGAATAGAGTAAGTGAAGGTCCTGGCATGCTAGCTCTAGTAGGGGAACTCAAGGAAATTCTTGCCCATTCCAGGTTTTGGTTCATCATCTTTAAATACCTAGCCATTATACACATTTCCATTGCTTCCTCTAGATTTTCCTGCAGTTTGCATTACTGTTTCCTAAATACGGTATATTATTTACCTTAGTCCACATGATCAGACCTGTGTGCATCTTCCCTATCCCCAAGTAAGAATATCACATCCTCCACCAACAAACCAAGAGGAAAATCTGGAGGATATGTCCTCTGAATAACTGCTCTGGAATAAAACATGGAAGTATTTGGGGCTGGAAACTGCAAGGTGCTGAGCAGCCATTGGTTTTGGTGAGGTCAAACTTTCATGGTTTTTGCTTTCCTTGAGAAATACTTCATTTTTCTTCTAGCTGAGTAGTTTGTGTTTACTATCCAGACATATCCATTAGATAACAGATTTCAGAAAGGCTTACGTATAGAAAGGAAACAGTATTTATTTACTACTTTTCAAAACAGTGCAGCTACTAATCCACTTGAAGAAAGGGGAGGGACAAGGCTCCAAACCAAATCTGAATCTACTGTCTGCATATAACTTTTGTCTACAATTTCAAAAACAGATGTCTGAGCACTATTCAAATTCACAAGGATACATCTCCTGCTACTAAAGTATGCTCAGTGATTCCAGCATTAATCAGAGCTGAATTTGCACTATAAGCATTTTGGGCACAGTCTAACGTGATCCGTATATGTATGACTTGGGCAGCCAGTTTGCTGTATGATGTAAATCTAGATTGTTTTCTCAATAATAAACTCTGCACTGGTGGCTAAAAGTGATCAGAATCCCTAATGTAATTTAAAAGCAGACTAAACTATACCGAGATATAAACTGTGATGATACATAGCGAGGCTTGCAAGGGTATCCCCACCCCCGCAAGGCAAGTGATTCAGATGCAGAAAATGTTTTCCCACTTAACGCTGAAATTATTACTACCAGATATCCATTTTAAGGACAATTCTATTCTCAGCTCTGCCATTCTGAAGTGTGGGATCATGGACCAGCCACATAATTGCTCCGTGCTTCAGTTTCTCAATCTATAAACATGGGAATGGCACCCCACCCATGAGATTTAGTACAAGGAAAGTGCTAAACAAGTATGCTAGGAATTATTAAAAATAGAGATATGTATGGATATCCTAGTTACCCCTAAGTAGAGAGTGTGCTGGAGTCATTCAAAGACACCTTTGAAGGTTACATTATTTTATACCCAGTTCACAGTATCTGAAGAATAGAATTTGCAGTTTTCCTAAAACAAAAATGAGGGCTTTTAGGCATAAATTAGTCAATAAGAAGGGTCAGAGAGAAATGTTTCCCTTGTGATACAGTATTGCAGAATTAGCCAGGTACATTTTGGCAGGGATTCTACCTGACTAAATGGGCCATCGATCTGTTACTAAGGTGGCAACTCCTATGTTCCTAACCTGATCTCAGTGCAGCTGCTGTATAGATTTTTTCTCATTAAGTAAAAAAATCCTCAATTACAATAAAGTAGCAATTGCAAGGACTGCATTATAGTTCATTGTTCTGTCTATGACAAGATTCTTTTAGCTGGGTCCCAACCATGTCACTGCCATATGCAGTCAAAAATTTATCTTCAAAGAGTATGGAAAATGAAATCATAGGGCCAGATAGAGTGAGTGGGAGGCTGTCAGGGAGCTGGCTGGAGCTTTCGGATTCTCTGCCCCAGCCCTGGCACAAGTTTGAGCAATCTCATGGTTGCTCTAACTTGTACCAGCTGGCAACAATCTGAAAGGGATTGTCCACCGGTTGGGGAAAGACAATGCATCATACTAGGACTACTGTATGCCTCTCCCCAAAAAACTTTCTGCATCAGGGCTGCAGTGAGGGAAAACATAGAAGATGATTACACTGGGGAATCCTGCATTATAGGGCATCAGAGGATTTATGAGGACTTCTGATCACTTTGCTTTGTGCAGGCAGCACAGAGGGGGTGGATTTGATCATAGAATTTGGCCCATAATTTTAGGTTGTGTGATCTTGTACGATGAATGTAGCAGCTTTAACAGGTTGAAAGTGTGATGTTGAATTCATTCAAACACCAGAGTTAAATTAAATAGGTTCTCTAACCTATTTATTTTACATATACACAAAGAAGCTTAACCAATTTTCATACACAAGAGTGAAGTAGCTTTAAGATGTAAAAAAATTGTAATCTGACAATTCCACTCTTAATATTCATGTGGTTAGACTATCAGGACTCTCCAATTCTTTATAGATAAACAGTTTATTTTATAGGACACTGGTGTTTGACGGGGATTGAACGACTCCCACAATCATCAGAGAAGAATAAATTTGGTGCAAATAAGAGATTTAGGGTCAAAAGTGTCAGAGCTGGGTGCTTAAAGTTAGGCTTCTAATTCCTAAAAATCAAACTGGCCTGATTTTCAGAGGTGCTGTTGAACTCCAGTGCCCATTCAAGTCAATGGAACCTAAAGATGAACAGCACCTTTGAAAATTAGGGCAGTTCTATTGAATTTAGAATCCTAATTTTAAGCACTAAATTTTGAAACTTGGAGCCTTTATTTACTGCAGAAGGGGCGAAAAGAGAGTGAAAACAATAGTGGGGAAAGCATGATGCAGTTTGCTTGTAAATCTCACTGTATGATACTATCCACACAGTGCGAGACTCCAATTCCTCCCTCAAACATGCACTTTGTTCTTTATGTCCACTGAACGTAGGACAAGAAATAAATTGTAGCAAGGGAGATTTAGGTTAGAAAACTTTCTAATGACAAGCATAGGTAAGCTCTAGAATGGGTTACCAAGAGCGGTTGTGGAATCATTAGAGGTTTTTAAGAGCAGGTTGGACAAACCTCTGTCAGGAATGGTCTGGGTATACTAGGTCCTGCCTCAGCACAGGGGGCTAGACTAGATGACCTCTCAAGTTCCCTTCCAGCCTTACATTTCTAGGATTCTATAAAACTCCTGTTGCCTTCACTATTTTTACACAAGTGTAACAGAAAAGATTTTGGCCTAAGAAATGCTGGGAACTTTTCCAAAGGGCAGATTGAAGCACGGGTGACAAATCTGATTTCCCCCAACCGCCAGCCCTACCAACAGGCAATAAATGGTTCCAATTAAGCACAGGCAGTTCATTGGATGCTACCAATCCAAACTTGGAAGAAAATAAATAACTAAAAGCAAGACAAAATAACCTCTCAATCCTATTCACAGTTCTTTTCCATTCCTATTCTAATAATCTGACAGACATGTATGAAGCAAGCGACTATCAACACACTTGTGCTTTACCAGAAAAAGAAAGAATTCACAGTGGGAAAGAATTCTAATGCTAAATTAAATTAGCAGCAGCAAAAACAAAATAGAGCAAAGACATCTAGCAGCAGAGTAACCCAACCAAGTCAACACATAAGCAAATCTTCACATGACCAAATACACCCAATGAACACAAATCGGAGGAGCAGGGCAGCAACTTAGCACAGTTTATCCCTTGTAATGCCAGATCAGGTACAGATACAAGCACTTTCTCCATAAGTCATTTAGGCAGCTACGTAAGAAACAGTCCTAGTGACAGGGCTGGTGGTCAAACGTGTCCATTTCACAAACAGTTTTGAGGTTTTGACACTTATTTCCAATCCACAGCAGGATGACACTGAGACCTTTAAAAAAATATTGTGGGGAAGGATTGGAGGAAGATGGGGGAAGGAAAAAAAAGAGAGAGAGAGAGATTGACACCCACCTCAAAATAGCCAATAGACCAGTGGTTAGGGCACTATTTGGGAGCCCCAAGTTCAAATCCCTGCTCTGAATCAAGCAGATCAGGGACTTAAACCTGTCTCCCCCACATTCCAGGTGATTACCCTAACTACCAGGCTATAACAGTTATATGCAGTAAATGTTGGAAACCCCTTTCCACAAAATCCTGCAGACAAATGGTTTATTGCATAAGAATTTGACTGGAGCCATCAGACAAGGAGCAGCCTAATGCCCAAACCCCAGGATAACACCAGCCTTAGATTACATTCACATCTCTTTTCCACAGATGGGCCAAAACCAAATCCATAAGTCTGAATGCTCACAGATTTAAGGAGTGTTCAGAACCTGAAAATTCAACTTCTGCCTCCTGAAATCATCTCTAATCTTTACCAGAGCAATGCACATCCATTCTCTTATTACTTGGATGAGGCCAGGAGTCTTGGCTTTCTCTGCTCAGTGCTGAAATTAAGATGACAACTTCGGCCAACAGTCACCACACAATAGCATATGGAGACATCACTGTTTCCTCTGTTTACTTATAAAGGAAACTGCAGTAGCTACGTGTTATTGATTAACAAAAGCTGTTTTTTGTTTTTGTTTTTAATAGCAGCTATGGTAATTCCCCACTGAATATATAGCTACACTGATTCTGAAGCTCAAGTTGCTCCTTGTGATGACATTTGTATTTGCTGTGCTAAAAATATCTGATCTACATTTTTAGTTGAATAATATTTAGAGATGTTATACCATTGACTTAAGTGGCTCTTTCCCCCTTAAATCAGGACTCTCTGAGGAATCTGAGAGCACTAATGTTGTCCTGAGAACTACAGTGCAATTCTCTGGGTAGCGTTTAGCTCTCATTGTGGTTTAATAACCCTGCAGAAAGACAAGCAGGCATACAGTGCTCAGTGTTGTTAAAGAGAGGAAATCATATATATATAGAATAAAATGTTAGGGTTGTGTAAACTAATCATATATATATAGAATAAAATGTTAGGGTTGTATATATATATATAGCCCAGTTTACACAACCCTAACATTTTATTCTGGAAAAAATTATGGGCCTGATAATGCAGTCACTGCATGTGAGCATTCCATTTAAGGTAAGTTTCCGAGATACAGTAGCTGTGTAACTCTTAGTCAAAAAAGAAAAAAATATCATGAATAATTTGTCAATTTACTGCACTGTATCCAATAATCAAGGCCCACATATGTTGTGTTCAGTCTTTTAGCCTTCTCTTAGAGAATCTCAGAGTAAAAATCCTTCTCCCTTACTCCAATGCCAATAGCTTAGATCAATTGGCAGCATTTTGCATCTTGCTGCAAAAGACCATGCAAAAAAAAAAAAAAAAAATCCACTCTCAGAGTGTATATATGAGTTTCACTTTGTGCATTGTACTGTATCCTTCAGGACACTACTACTGTATAGGTTCTTGCTGCAAACCTATTTTCTTTTTTGAAATATTCCCTTTAGGGTTTTGATGCCATAAAAGAAATGATTGGGGTCAATTTTTAAAGGAGTTGCATGGCATTTTAGAGGAACGTGTCTCCTTGACTTTAATGGGAGTCTTATCACTAAAACCTTGTGAGTTGCTTTGACAATCTAGGGAACAGTGCTGAGTCATTGAATATATAATTCCAGCATTTGAACATTAAAATAGATTGTCTTCGTGTTAACACAAGAAGATTGAGAGTCTCTCCCCAAATAACCTATCACTTGAAGAGCACACAGAAGCAGCAGAGAAAGTAGAAGCAGCAGTTTACAGGAGTTCCAAAGTGACGACATCAAGAACTTTAGCATACACCGGTTGTTTGGAGGCAGGTATCTCATGCTATTCCATGGGTTCACCACTGCTGATTGAGCACTTAACATGTATTCTGCTGGCTCCTGTCTGGTTTGGAACTTCTGCATTTATGTTTTGGGGGGCTCATTTTTACTGATCACAGAGTAAATACACTGAAAGAACATGTGTAAGAAAGAAATAAAGCCTGTGTTTGGGAGACAAAAAATGATTCAGTGCAATTTTGTACTTCATCTCATTGTCTCATCTGAATTATTTCTGAGCTGATATTTAATCCAGTCTTACAGAGAATCAAACAAATGTGTGACAAAAGTGCTACTAGTGCCATTATAAGGCAGAATTTTACTTCTGAAAAAGCTTGGTTTGCTTGTGCTGAAGTTATTTAACATGCTTATTTTTCCCAGAATTATTTTACTAGCACTTATTGATTAAGGTGATGTTTTATGTAGAGCATTTTATCTGTATGCTTTATGGGGCAAGTACATTTTGAAAATTACTAGGGAAGAGACTATGAGAAAAATCATCATTTGTAAATGATGGCTAAATGAAGAGGGTGCTTTATTCTTTGCCTTTTGGTGCCAAAACCTTGAACTAGCTCAGATCCTCTGCGTATGCAATTATGCAAACAGTATTTCCATTAGTTTGAATTTTTTGCAGATAAGGTATATGAGGGCTGCTTTATTCAAGATGACATGCAGTTATTTCACCCAAAGCCTCATTTACTCCTATGGCTCTAAACCAAAACAGCAACAGCTATCAGCTGCATGAAGGAATAAACAAAGCATCCCCGTAACTACATGCTGCTGGCAAATTCAGAAATAAATCTGGACTGGAGAGCACAATCCAGGACTGACGCACTCCTGTGCATTCATATTGTGCTGACCATCAGGAATCAGAAGGAAATGGGATGTAAACAAGAGGAGACAAAGAGGTAGACACACAAAAACATATACCACTATAAAAATAGAACCGTGAATAAAGAGAGTTCACAGAAAAACAGATCAAAAGATAAAGAGAGAAGAAAAACTACAATGCATGAAAAAGGATGGACTAAGATAAAAGAGAGGTTGTTACAAAGCTGGAGAAAACAAATGTTTTGCAAACAATACAATACCAGATAGACCAACTATAGCAAAGAGATAAACCCGCTGGGATCTTTAAAAGCGCAAGAATTTATCCTCTGGAGAGACTATTAACCTGAAAAGGACCTAAAATTTTAGACATTAATAGTTACTAATAATGCTAGATTACAGTGCTTGGTAATTTCCTATTTTTGTCCATTTCACTCTTATGGCTTGTTTGCACTGGAAAGTTTGGCTGCTTTAACTATACCAGTACAGGGAAAGTAGCATAAACCCCACCTCCACCTCCACTCCCATCCCAGAATGTGGAAACAGATATACCAATGCAAGGGTGCTTATACCAATATAGCTTATTACAGTTTGGGAAGCAAAATAAGCTATTCTGCTATAAGGTACCCTTATATTAGTATAACTGTGTCCACTCTAGGGCTTGTACTGGTATAACTATTGGTAAAAAGAGAAAAAAATCATTCCCTTCCCTCCCCCCCAACCAACACTGATAAACTGCTACATGCTTTGTACTGTAGATCAGGTCTTTATAGAAACCAAGGCTAGATTACAGTATTTGATTTCTTGATGGTTGAGCGTAACTCTTAAAATTATATTTCTAGAGTATATATACTTGCATTTAAGAATTCAAAATTTTCTTTCCACAAATATTTTCTATTATTTTTGTAAAATATCATTGTTTCTGTGACCATTTCACTATAGTGCCAATAGCAACAGGTGTGAAACAGTCAAAAGTGAGTTTATTTTAAAATGCGAATGAATATTCATGGAAAGTAATGTTGTAGTATTTGTCCATCTCTAGGAAGTACCTGTCCTATGTCACCTCACAGATTTTACCCCTCACAACAGAATCACTAGCATCTCAAATAAAAGGTGCCATATCCATCTTCTGAGTGGCACGGAGGAATGGACATGCAGGACTTGCAGACATAGTACACACAGTATTTCTGTACACAAGGCCCATCTCATTATTCTTTTCCTGGGGCTGTTTATGACTAATTATTGTATGCCCTTACAACATTTAGGATTTAGTGTGAAGAATACCAGCCTTAAGAAGATTGTCATTGGCTGCATAACAGTTGCTGCTTCCTTAAAATCCTGTTCTATTTGCATTTAAATCAAAAGCAAAACTTCCACTAACAACAATGGGAGCAAGACTGAGCCCCTTGCACACACCTCCCTGGGAATCATAACTTGATTAACTTTAATTGGAACGTTAAGTGTGCAAATAACATGGTGCTAGGCGAGTTAGAAAAAGATATTTAATTTTTCCCATTAGAGAGGGCAATGTACAGCTGTGCACTTCACATCTCGGTCAAGAGAGCAGGCCGCACCGATACGCTGAACCTTACCTTTACCACTTTTCCAATGCCCCCAAACTGCCTTGATCCAACCCATTACAGTGGATAAGCACCTAATAGAGAACTATGTTGTTGTTAAGAAATGCTTCCCTTTTTTTGTTTGTTTTCACTCCAAG
The DNA here is from genome assembly GCF_002925995.2 of Terrapene triunguis. Lineage (NCBI taxonomy): Eukaryota > Metazoa > Chordata > Testudines > Emydidae > Terrapene > Terrapene triunguis. The sequence continues at coordinate 40,200,268 of NW_020664413.1, forward strand.
AGTAGCACGCTGATTTATAAAGGAAACACTTATTTTGAAACAAAACACTCAAGGCTCCCATTGACTGGGTATTTAGCAGGCATCAGAGGGCAGAATTTGTCCCTTAGGTTTACCTTAGGCTGCTCTATCGCATACACTTGTATAGGCTATGTCTGTAAAAAGGAGAAGATAACAGTCACCATAAAAAGCTGCAGCAAACTGAAGAGAGATGCACTGCAGGAAAGCTTGTGATGACTGAGTCCTTTCTAGATACAGACTCTGATGTGAACACACAACAGGAGGACATGCTGAAAGATGTTTCTATATTTTAATATGTCTTTCTTAACTAGCCCTTTTACGTTCTCTCTCCAACAGAAACAGGTAGGAGATGATATCCTGAAAGAGATGAAAGTAAATTCACAGTCTGTCATTTCCAGTGTCCTGTTCTTTTCGGGGCTCTTTGATCATATTTTTCCATCAATAATTTTTCCAGCCCAGATTAGCACTGCTACACCACAAACAACAACAACAAAATTGTCATCGTCTTTTTTGTCCTGACTTGCCTTTGTAAGCCTCATTGATGCTCAGAATTCATCCAACATATAGAATGCAAATAAACAGGCAATATTATCTTTGTCTTTAAAGTGACTGCATTCAAACTACTGCACATCATCAACCCTTCCATAGTCATTCTAGCTGGTCACTCTCCCTTCACTAAATATAGCTCAACATGAAGGTTTGTACATCCTTTTTCTTCCATAATGGCTTTCAAAGCCTTTTAACATAATCCTTGATGCAATTATTTGCTTTCTTACTTTCCCCAACTTTTTTTGTTCACATTAACAAGTTACCTAAAACAGATACATTTTAACCCATCCCTTCTCCATTACATTGCTCAGAGGAATGACTGAGTAACAGAGATGGCAATTTCCTGCAACATCTTTGGGAGATTTTACTGTATTCAGTTTATGTATCACTGTGGGTCGGGGATTATGTGTAATACCATGGGGGACGTTGACCACAGCTCCTCCAGGAACTAAGAACACTGAAGGGAGATTAGGCAAATTCGCTCAGGTTATAATACCTCTAGAGAGATCCCACCACCTGGAGAGACTCGCATATACTGGTTCAAACTGGATTCTCCAGAGACCAATAGACAAAGAAAGGACTTTGGGATAAATAGCCTGAGTTTAAACTAACTCAGGGCCTTCTTTCTGATCCAGCAAATGGACAGGATCTTCTGTCCTGAGGGCCCCAATTCTTACTGGGAAGGGTTGGAAGGACCTTTGGCCTATGAGACCCCATCTGATGGGTAACCTCTGCTGAGCTTTAAACATGTGTACAGGAACTTTTTTTTATTATTATTATTTTCTCTGTAAAGCTTCCACATTAAGAATAAATAAATGCTTGCTTAGAAAAGCTGTATGGTAACCGATGCTTTCCTTTAGGCAGTCTGGCTTGCTGGTGATATTGTAAACTGGGAACTGTGCAGCCTAGAAAAACCCTGGTCAGAAGGGAGAGAGATGTGGGTGTCTGCCCAGGAGAGGAGACAGCTAATGAGCCTGAAGCCTAGAGTACCCTTGAGGGACCACAGAAGGGGAAATGCAGTTGCCCGCAACTGTGACAGACTGTACAATACTATCCATCTATGAATCCTTTACACATACCACTATCATCAACACATGTTGATGAATTTGACACTAATTATGTCCACAGTTTATTCTTGGTTTTCTGTGCTAATGATATCAATAGACTTCTAGGACTGAGCATCTCTCTTATAGGAGCAGCACATGCCATCTGTTCAAAGTACTCAATCACCTATTTCCCTGGCTCTTTTTTGCTCCCCATGGAATTACTACGACATCCATGGCTGACCAGAGTTCATCGCACACTGCAGAAATGGGTTAGCGTAAAAGGGTGTAGCCCAGGGGTCGGCAACCTACGGCACGCGTGCCAAACACGGCACGCGAGCCGTTTCTGAGTGGCACGCTGCCTGCCCAGTGAGAGGAGGGGGCGGAGGGGCCGGAAAGCGCCACGCTGGGGGAAGAAGGGGG
>NW_020664413.1:40207300-40268308 GCF_002925995.2 Terrapene triunguis
AAAACCTTGTTTACTTTACATACAACAACAGTTTAGTTATATAATATAGACTTATAGAGCGAGACCTTCTAAAAAACGTTAACGTGTATTACTGGCACGCGAAACCTTAAATTAAAGTGAATAAATGAAGACTCGGCACACCACTTCTGAAAGGTTGCCTACCCCTGGTGTAGCCTCTAAGCTCTGTATTAGTCCTTTGTCATGCTCAGAACTTAAGCAACATGATGTTTAACTCTAAACAACCTTAATAGCTCCCTTGGCACCAAGGTGTAACTTCAACAGCTTGTGCATACCTTCTCTCTCCATATGGAAACATATAGCTTCATTAGAATTATGTATCAGCAGCAATCCCTCATATCAGTCCAAAACACCCAGCTGCTCCTCATTACTCAGGGTGAAAATATGCTTTGCAATATGAACCCCACATGAGTAGTCCAGGTATTTTAGTAAATATTAGCCCCTAGAATGCACATCAGGCAGATGCTATATCACTAGGGACACTGCTATATTCATTTTCTTGTTTCCTTTCATTTTCTATCGTTCTCTTTTTCTGTGGCTCACCTCTGTTTCCAAAATATTGTATCTACTTAACACAGTCCTCCCACCAACTTTTATCCATTTTCTTTCAGCACCTCAGCCTGCATGTTGTTTATTGTGCATAAAGCTATGCATAACTTAGGTACATGAAATAAGTCTACAATCTAAGATGACATTTCAGATAGACAGACTCCACTCCTTTTCTTCGCAGTCTGATCCCCTACTTTCCCCAGCATCTTCTCTGCATGAAATGGCATTTGTCAGTTGAAGAGTAACCAGTGCCTTTGAAAGTGTTGTACTGCTAACTCATCCCTTCCCACCTTCCCTTTGTACTCCCCAACCCAATTTTATTTTAAAAAGTAGAACACAACAAAAGAATGGAGCAGATAAAGCCAGTGAAATTAACATATACCAACTACCCCTCCATGAACATTGTATTCCTTCCTCCCAAGATTTGCCCCATCTTGTCTCAAATTAGACAAACTCTTTGGGGTACATCTTCCTAATGTTTGTATAGCATCTGGCACAATGGGGCTTTGCTCCCAATTGGGTCTGTACAGTGTTACCACAATACAAATAATAATTATATTCCCAACGTGCATTGTGTTGTCAAGAGGGGGGTCCGCTTGCTAGTAGTGGGGTCCAGACTCCCAGTCCTCACCTTGAAGTTGAGACATCGCTGACTGCATTTGGGGAGGCAGGAATTTACCCAGGAATCACACCAACACCATTATCAGTCCACACACACAGTTCTATCAGTATCAATCACCTCAGTCAGGATCAGACTGATTCTGAATCCCAACCACCCCAGCCTCCTACATTACGAGCTCAGAGTGCTGATTTTGGGTCTCTGTTTGACCCAGACTTCCATGCTAGGTCTCAGCTCCCCCCACCCGTGTCTAGTCCCCAAGTCAGCTCCTCAGCTGTGGGTTTAGTCAGTCCTGATCCCCTTGCTCTCTATAGCAGCCACAAGAATGTACAGTTCCATGCCACTCAACCATGTGGGACACCATGGGCACTTCACATCAACCTCACACCACACCATTCTCCCTCAGTCACAGATCACAGCCCTCATTCCCTTTGGGCTGAAGCTAATTCTCTGTACCAGCACTGCACATCTGGGGCTACATGCTCAGGCTTCTCTCAGCCTGCTGGAGCATGTGCAGTCCCTATGCCACCACCTCCCTAGCTGTTCCTTTTTATTCCTAGGAGATCTTCCATAGAAAGTTGGTGCAGGTTTCTAGTCACCTCTCTCCTCAATTCCTGTTTGTCCCCTCTCCCCCCCAACCAATAAGTTTCAGAGGCAAGTCCCAATTTTACAGCACTGCTGCTGTTTTGTTGGAGTGGAAGTTCACACCTCCACAGTGTTATGTCTGCATCTTCGCATACTGTGTGAATTGTTACCTAAAGAAAATGTGCGTTGTGTTACTAGAAGTGAGTGAGAGTGCTACTGCTGATGGTGAAGGTTTAGCGGTGACATCTTTCTGCTACCCTAAAAGATGTTCATAGTTGATATATTTGACCATTACAATGGGAAAGTTAAGGTAAATAAGTGAGGGCTGTGTTTTTTTTCCCCTGAAGGCAGCAAGGTTCCTGCTTATAGTGATTCATGCTGGGGGCAGTTCAACAGTTGTGGACCAATTGCTGAGAAATCTCAGTTGGCTGCACTAAGAATCTCAGAAGTTTGAATTAAAGCTGGTCGGAAAAAATTCAGACAGAACTTTGTTGGGATTTATAGACTCGTAGATTTTTAGGCCAGAAAGGACCACCATGATAATCTACAGCCAATTCTTATTAACTAAACTAAAATTTATTAAAAAAGAAAAAGGCAGAGTTTTTAAGATCAGTTAAAAGATCAGTATACATACAGACATGAGTAAAGTATACATACAGACATGAGATCAGATTCATAGAACAGATGGTGAGCTTTGTAGTTACAAAGAGTTCTTTCAGAATTAGTTCATAGGTTATAGTCCAATGTTCATATTCAGGGTGTATCCAGGTTAGGACTGGAGATCTCAGCCTTTTGGCTTAAGATTCCCCTGCATGAAGCATCAAGCAGATCTGAGATAAAAAGGATCAGGACCCAGGGGTCTTTTATATAGTTTCAGGCCTTCTTTGACAGGTTGGAGTCCTTAGGCGAACAATAGGCAATCATGAAGACTTTAAAGTAGGTCTATTTCCTAAGCATCACCGGTAATTAGTTACACAAATTAACATAAGGCAATTTATCCATTAGGCAGTCTATCATAAACTTTAAAGAGACATATAGACAATGACATTATTTCACCCAAGATTCATCTAAATGTTAATATTCCCTTTTGATCTTTGAATCAACATCTATAGTGACAGACAGGAACTGTCTGTTTACATGGCTAACATTTAACAAGATATGAGTAAACACATACAATTAGTATCACCTCTAAATTTCTAACAATACAGGTTTGCATTTCAAAGTTCTACCCTACCTACCATGGAATGGCCCTAATTACCATTCACATACTTTTCTAACATGTCTCTACAGGTTGACCTGTCATTTAGCCTGCAGTACGCTTAACTCTTTCTGGCCATGTGTCATACTTTATATAAGATTTGCTGCAATTATAGAACAGTGATAGCAACAATTATTTGCATGGTCATATTTTAATCAGATAATGTCTCAGTCAGCAAAACCTATCAGCCAGAATTCTCTGTAGTAACTCAGAGAAAGAATTTTCTGTAGTAATGCAGAGCCCTCCTCATCTAGCGTCCTATTTCTGACCATTGGAGTTATTTGCTAATAGCAGTTGTGGGTGGGCATATGCCACTCTAGGCAACCTCACCATACCACCCCCTCCATAGTTCTGGAACAGCCTTCCAAGGGGAGCAGTGGGACAAAAAATCCTAACAGATTTATCAAGCTCACTCTTGAAACATGTTAGGTTTTTTTGTCCCACTGCTCCCCTTGGAAGGCTGTTCCAGAACTTCTTTCCTCTGATGATTAGAAACCTCCATCTAATTTCAGGCCTACATTTGTTGATGGCCAGTTTATATCCATTTGTTCTTGTGTCAACATGGGTGCTTAACTTAAATAACTGCTCTCCCTCCCTTGAGTTTATCCCTCTGATGTATTTATAGAGAGCAATCATATCTTGCCTCAGCCTTCTTTTAATTAGGCTAAACAAAGTTCTTTGAGTCTCCTCTCATAATGTAGGTTTTCCATTCCTCAGATCATCCTAGTAGCTCTTCTCTGCAACTGTTCCAGTTCATATTCATCTTTCTTAAAACATGGGACACCAGATATGCACACATTATTCCAGATGAGGTCTCACCAGTGCCTTGTATAATGGTAAAAACACTATCCTGTCTACCAGAAATACCTCACCTGAGTGCATACTAGGATTGCATTAGCATTTTTAATGGCTGCATCACATTGACAGCTCATATTCATCCTGTGATGAACCAATACACCTAGGTCTTTCTCTTACTCTGCCACTTCCAACTGATAAGTCCCCATCTCATAGTAAAAAATATTATTGTTAGTGCCCAAGTACAAGACCTTCCGCTTTGTACTATTAAATTTCATCCCATTTCTATTACTCCAGTTTTCAAGATTGTCCAAATCTTCCTGTATGATATTCCAGTCCTCCTCCATATTGGCAATACCTCCCAACTTTGTATCATCTGCAAATTTTATCAGCATATTCCCACTTTTTGTACCAAGGTTATTTATGAAAATGTTGTATAAGATTGATCCCAAAACTGATCCTTGAGGAACTCCACTAGTAACTTTCCTCCAGCCTGATAGTTTATCTTTCAGTATGACCTATTGTAGTCTCCCCTTGAACCAGTTCCATTCAGTTCTTGTATTAATACTCATCTTCTCCAATTTAACTAATAATTTCCCATGTACACTGTATCAAATGCCTTACTGAAGTCCAGGTAGATTAGATTTACTGCATTTCCATTGTATAGAAAACCATTTATCTTCCCAAAGAAAGGTCAGGTTGGTCTTTTGTAAAATTATGTTGTATTTTATCCCAATTACCATTTACCTCTATGTCCTGAACTACTCTCTCTTTCAAAATTTGTTCCAAGACCTTACATACAATTGCGGTCAAACTAACAGGATAACTTCCACCCCTCACCTCCCTTTCTTAATTATAGGTACTATATTTGCAGTTCTCCAGTCAGAAGATATGACCCCCCAAGTTCATGGATTCATTAAAAATAGTTGCTATTGGGTTTGCAATTTCATATGCTGGTTCCTTTAATTTCCAAGGCTGGAGATCATCCACTGCCCCCGCTCCCCCCATTTAATCCCATTAAGATGTTTGAGTTTGGCTTCCACCCCGGATGTGGTAAATTTCTACTTCTATACCTTCATTCCCATTAGTCACCCTGCCATTGGTGAAATTTAAATATTTCATGGAGATGGATCAATGTTGATAAAATTCTGATGGAAACCAAACTGCTTTCCTACCAGCTAGCCTGCCTCACTCCTCAGCAGCTCACCTGGTAGGCTCACAGGGAGGTGGAAATGCCAGCTCCCAAACACACAGCTCCAGTTCCCAATGTCTGCAGCTCCAGGGAGCCCACCATGCTGGGAAGGGAACCTCTTACTTCAGGGTTTAAGCCAAGCTGTTAGGAGGCAGCTTTTATGGCTTTTATTGTCTACATCTGGGGGGTTTCTTGCACCTCCCTCTCTCTGAAGCAGCTGGTGCTGACTGCTGTCAGAGACAGGATACTGGACTACATACACCACAGGTCTGATCCACTTGGCAATGCCTATGTTCCCATGTTGATACAGGTGCTGTAATCCCCAGTTTATAATATTATCTACTCCAAAACCACTAACTCTGATGTCACAAAGAATTGTGACTAGAGGACTGGATAAGAATTTAAGTTCTTAAAAGCAAAGATCCTGGTTGTCTGTAAAAATAAAAACCAGGAAACAGAAATGCAGAAAACGTAAAATGCATAACTGGAATTGTCATTAGGCAGAATCTCGTTTCAAAGTATTCCATGGGGTGGCAGCTGGACTTTAAGCATGTCTTGAAAGCACTCTTCTTTCTACTTGAGTTCTCATTTTTCTCGTTAGTTGCTTCCAGTGGAGTCCTTCAGAGGCTCCAGGCTAATCAATTATCTGCCCTCCTTCTCGATGACGTGATTCCCTACTAACACAAGTATTTCATGCTCTCTGGATGAGCTTTTCCATTTCCCTTCTGCTAAAACCGTTTCACTTTTTACAGCCTGTTTAGCAGAAATTAATGCTATTTCTCAACATTTTCTCCTCTGCTACTACTGCCTTGGTGGTGAGCATATAGGATTTTTGTCAAGCCAAGTGTGTGTGTGGGGAGCGGGAGGGGGGCAATTTAAATTGTAAAATTGAAGCGCCATCTAATTTCAATGTAATCATAGTTCTTCTCACATGGGAGGTTCACCATGCAGACCAATACCTAGTTAGCTTATGATAAGATGCAGAAATCCAGAGAGGTGGCATTATCTCATTACAGTTTGACATCCTTCAATGGAAAATGCAGCATCAGTGCAAAGTACTAGTATTATTGTCATATGGGAAAAGTGTGGGGAACTACAGCCACCCAGAAGAAGAAAGTTTATACCCATCTGCAAAAAAAGTCAGTACCCTAGCTGGGCTCAGGAAACAAACCACACCCCACAACACATTCAGCTGAATTTGAGGATTAACAGTTGGGTTTCACACCAGGCATTGGCCCCTACAGTATATCAGAGCAGAGGGATGACTGGTCTTTTCCAGTAGGCAATTCCCATTTTCCTAGGCTATATGAAAAGCTTAAATGTAAAGCTGACTCACACCCCGCTCTCAATTTTACTGAATGCTACTCTGAGGATTCTGTGTGACAAAAGTACCTGACAAGCATGTCGCCTGGGAGCACGATCACCGCCAAATATCTGAAACATAGAACTATTTAATCAAGTGTGGAACCTGAGAAAGTGTTTGGTTCCAAGCATAAGCATAACTCCCACACTATCAAGGCTGGCATTTATCCATGTCACACTCCTGCTGGTGTGGTCAACACTGACGATGACCACAATAAAAATCAGAAGAACTGATTTTCATGTTCCAGAAGCATTCTAGTTTCCCAGCTTCCCTAACTGACAGGGAACAAACAGGTACAATACTGTATAGCTAGAACCAGGGCCTGGTGTCCTCCACAGCCATGGAATTTGCCATAGAATTGTGCATCAAATTTTAAGACTTAATTTTTTAAAATAAATTGCCTAGCCTGTATATTTTTAAAGAAAGTCTTTCAAATGAGAATTGAGTGGAAACAGATTCAGAGATACCTGCTGCAATCTGTATAAAGTCAAACAACAGAGGTGTGAAATTCCCCTTTATCCGAATGGCATGTGAACTTTGAAACCTAACAATGGTATTGTTCCTTTGGCCTGCAGGAGGTCAGACTAGACGATCATAATGGTCCCTTCTGACCTTAAAATCTATGACTCTATGAGCAATTAGCCAACCTTCAAGGCCTTGCAGAGGTGTTTCAGTTTGCAGGAGAAACGGATGACATAACTTTTGGGGCAATCCTGTTTATTTACAAAGAATGTACACAACATCCTGTTTCCAGAAACACAGCAGAAACAAACAGCAGCAGGAGTTGCCTTGCTGAGAAATCTCCAGTGAGCTCTATGCCCAAGAAGCGCTGTCTCTCTGCTTCCTCTCAGGGTCACACTCACAACAGCTTCTCTAGCAACTTATATCACCATTGCTGTGTCTTTCAGGGGTGTGAAAAATCCACACGTAGCTATGCCGACCTAACCTCCACCCACCCCAGTGTAGAATTCTTCCATCAACCCAGCTGCTGCCTCTTGGGGAGGTAGATTCCCTACACCAATGGGAGAACCTCTCCCATCAGTATAGGTAGTGTCTGCACTGAAGCGCTGCAGCTGTGCCACTGTAGCATTTTCAGTGTAGACAAATCCAAAGACACACAGCTGACCAAAACCAAACTCCAAGCCCCAGCATTTGCAATCAAAGAATCCCTCAGACAAAACAATTCAGCTCAGTTCTGGATACAGGGCTTAATTATTTCTTCCATGGAACCTGAAAGTAGGGTGCTTACGATGCCCACCTGCTTTAACCAGGTCTGTGATTGTCTTTGGAGCAAAGACCCGCTAGCTGCCAGCTCTAAAAATACTATAAACGTCAATGTTCTTAGCCATTTCGCTGCTAATCATTTTAAAAGAAACATCCAGCTAAACTACTTATCATGACCCTAATCCCCTCTCAACACCTCCCATGTGCCAAGAGCTCCAGGTAGAACCTTTCCAGCTCCTAACATCTCCAGCCTCCCCGCACATTCCACAATGCAGTTATGAGTTTTCCAAACATTCATTTTTGCTGCTCATTGAAAACTGAAAATCTAGCTGAAAACTGATAAGACCCAACTGGTTGGAGTATTAATTTTGTGTTTAATTCAGTGAATCCTCTGTCACAGCTCAGGTCAAGCTGTCACTGCTAGCAGCCCACCAGACGGCTGTGAGGGGACCCAGCCACTGGATCCCACGTGTACGTTAAGATCCCCCGGATCTCAACAAGGGGCAGTACTGTTTGCTCCGTTGGCCTCTCTGGCACAGATCCTAGGCACTGCCACTCCACAGAAATGGAGCACTGAAAGCCACCTGCCTTAGGACCCAAGACCAGCACTAACCCTCAGGTTACCCCCATAGCTTACACACTCCTTCTCCCAGAACCCTACCCAAAGGTGTGAGCCTTCTAGCCTCCCTCTTCAAAGAGCCACATGGTAGGTGTAACATATAATGCACAAACACTTGGTAGAGAATTCTAAATAAAGAGCAATAATGTGTTAATCATACCAGAAATATACAGCTCTGTACAAAAATAATAAACTCTACATTCATTTTTCTGCCTCGGTTTCTTCACCACTCTAGAGCATTCTTTGGGCTAGAGCCGTGGTTGTCTGTAGGATCCAGGATCTCTCTTCCCAAACAGATAGCCTTTCTCCTTAGGTCAGCTTGCTTCCTCTGGCATTGGCCTGCCTGTTTCCCTCCCCTCTCCTGTCCAAACTTACTGGGGAAGACTGGGAGAGATACACAGGGAGTTCTTTTCAAATCCCTACTTCAGCTAAGGATGTATTCCTATGAACCTCTTGATTTAAAATGGTCAGAACTTTATTTCTGTTGCTTAGGAAAGGATCAAGTTGGCTTGCTTTAGACATTAGATAGAGTACATTAATAGGCCAATTATAAGACTTTAAAAGCTTCATTTGTAAACTATTACAAAACATTATTGTTTTGCAAAATTAGGTTTCCATCCTATCGTTTACATATATTAGTGATGCCAATTCTGGTCTAATTGTGGGTTTGAGTCAACATGTTTAAGTCAATTTTATTGACATGCCATGTCATCTACAGTGCATTACAATTGCCCCAAAAGTTTATGTTGAGCTAAAAAAAATTGCTGCTGTACAATACTTTATAAGGGCTCTTTCCTGTGTTATTGTCTCCAGGTTATTTTTGCTGTCAGATATTAAATGATGCCAATTACAAATCCGGTTAGAGTATTAAATAAGATCATGTAATTCAGCAGTTGATTTCAGTGATCCACAAACGTTTACTGATCTTCTGAAGAGGAGGAGGGGGGAAAAGGGATATTGAGATTTCTTCTCAGACATTGTAGTCAAGACTAAATTCTAGTGTGTCTCCCACTGAAGCCACTGAAATCTTGGACTGGCCTTTATTAAGCTAGACCTTGTACTCAGTTATCCCAACAGGCTCTTTTAAAAAAAAAAAAAAAAAAAAAACTTAAGTCTAATCAATGCGACTGTGGTAGATTGAGAATTGTGTACATCAGAATTTTCTTCTTCAAAGAAGGATAGTCAGACATATTTAGGTGTGTTCTTTGGGTCATAATTGACCCAAGGTGAAATTCTGGTCCCATTTAAGACAATAGTAAAATTTTCACTTTAATATAATCAGGATTTCACAACCAAAGTTTAGAAGAGCTCAGATTTGGGTTCCCATTTTAGACCTTTGATAGAGGCAGGCCAGAGCTATGAAGTTTGAATTCAATTTGTTTGGGCTGATCTCTAAATCATATTTGTAAAAGATGATAGGGACTTTTTGTTCTATGTATGTACAGCATCTAGCAGGATAGGGTCTTCGTCTGTGACTGGAGTTCCTAGGTGCTCTGATAACACAAAAACAAACAAACAAACAATAGTAATTCACCCATTCTGACAGAGCACTGGTGGAAAAATGTAAGTCAGCTTATATATAGGTCACTCAATTTATTTACTCTTTTATATTGTAAGGGAGGGGTCAACTTACACAAGTAAACAGAGAGGACAGTATAGTACTTAGAAATAATAAAATACTGCAGAAGCTTTTCATTTTTAGCTGTACGTTTTGGAGATAACTACATTTTATTTTATACACACGGAAGAAAAGAGGTAACACACAGGCTGAACCAAACGGCTGAGGCAGGTACATGCTACAGTAATCAAGAACTCCAACACTTTAATTGGAGTGACATTACCACAAGAAGGAGGTACAATATTTGAACCAGGAATAAGGGAACTAGCTTTTCCAATTTCAACATTCCTCAAGTATCATGGGTTTTGAAGCTAGACTTGAGCATTATTGAATTTACTTTCCAGTTCAGAGAGGCTGTAAAAATCAGGAAGTAGAAAAGTCAGGTGTAAAGAAAAAACAAAGGGATACTGAGGAGAAAGTGTTAAAAATAAATAGATGGGCTGTGAAAAAACAGAGCAGAGAGTCAGAAAGTGGGTCCAATGAAAAATAAGTGCTGTACATGTGGCAGGCATGTAGGACATGAACGTGTGGCAGTAGTGAGGGAGGTCATACAGCACAGGAAACACACAAACATCCCTTTAGCTAGTAAAACAATGCTTGAACAGTTGACTCCTCCTTTGGAGGAGGAATGGAGAGAGAAGGCAGGTGGACACAAGAGAAGAAGGTTGTGGCATTGGAACATAGTCACAGCCTCCCTCACACAGGGGAAAGGAGGCCAACCATATCTAAAAAGTCACTGGCACAGTCAAGGATTTGGGGCTGGAGAGCAGGGTTGGAGGATGCACCAATTCAGTGCATCTTCCCCAGACCTTAGTAAATCTGACCCAAATCCCTTGGTAGAAATTTAGAGGAAGGGATATGGCAGCAACCTGTCTCTTGGGCTGAGTCCCACCCTCCTTCCCCCAGTGCAGGAAACCCGGTTGTCACAGAGAAGTGACACGTATACCTCCCTGCACCAACACGAGAGAATCTGGCTCTTTACGTAGAAGATTCAGGGAGAATCAGGGTTTAATTAGGAGCAAAAGCAAGGAGCCTGCCGTGAATGAAGGGGGCGACCTCTTTAAAGTAAGTAATTAATTGGCCTATACAGCGTGCTCAGCAACAAGGAACACAAGCTGTTTGGTTTTATAGCTGCCAAAATTGCTAGTGCGCTTCAGTGCTTTCCCACTAGGTTTAGGTAGGTCATATCGCTGAGGATCATTCAGAAATATAGACAAGAGTACTCCTTTTCATTTGTGTTGTGCTTATTAAATGGCCTTTATTGTTTTAACTAGACGAGGTCAATTAATCATTGAAAACGCTGGCCTGACAGTAATTAATAATCATGGATGCAAAGAGTCCAATCAGCCCTTAAGGAAAGCAATCACACAATCGAAGATGGATTTTGTTCTCTTTGCCGCTGCAGGAGCCCCTGGCACATTCTAACAGAGTCTGTGGCTGCATTATTGAAAGGAAAGGATGAGAGAGTAGTAGCCCTCTTAAGGCAGGCTGGGTTATTTTCAAACCTTTGCATACAGGCTGCAGGTGTAGAAAACAGTAACTGACCGGGCAGGCAGGATCAGGAGGCAATACCCCATAGGAGAAAGCTAATATCCCTTGCAGTCTATAACCCAACAAGACTCTCACTGAATGACACTGATGGCATCGGCTACACGTAAGGGTTTTGCCAATATAGCTACACTAGCAAAACCCTCCTAGTGTAGGCGCAGCGTACGTGAGCAAAAAAGTGCTTTTGCCAATATAGCTTGTATTCATTCTGCAAGCAAAATAAGCTATACAAAAACCACCAACAACAAGAGGCACGTTAATGTCCGTATAACTGTCTCTATACTAGGGCTTTTGATTGTATAAATATGTCACCAGCTCCCTCTCCCCCGCACAAAACATTGCTATTCTAGCACAAATTTCTAGTGTACACCTGGCCAAAGGGAATTTTGCATAAATAAGGGTGGCAGATTTTAATCCCAGAGAACTAGTTATTATGGGCCAATTTTATCAGTGGTGTAATTCCATTCATATCATTAACACCTGGAATGGATTTAGCCCCGAGTCAAATTCAGTCACTGATTTTTACATAACACTCCCCACTGATGTCAAAGAGTGTTCCCCACATGAAATGATGGCAGAATGTTTATGCTCTTTTCCATGTGCTAGGTAACTACTGAAAGTACCAATGCAGACTATGAAAGAATTTGTTATTCCTTGTTCATTTTCTCCTAAGGGCTATAGTTTTCATATAGAGTTCAATTGCCTTTTCTCCTGCCATACCTTTCATACCTTAAAATTACAAATATGTGATATAAAATGTCATTTGGATGTTACAGCAAAATTCTTAGAAGCAATCAGCTGAAGAAAACTTATTCAGAAGCCATTTGAAGGCATACAAACTGAAAAGAACATTTTTAAAGGTTAACCTTTCCAGTGTATCACAAACATCTAAAGCATTTCTATTACTGCATGTAGTGCTGAAATTTTTATTCATATTAGGGATTATTTCCTTTACAAAGTTCTAACTCCAGTGAGCACATGGAATAAATTATATGCTAATGATTTCCATGTAAGAGATGTGTAGTTTAACTGACAAAATGCAAAATTAAATACATAGAGAGAGACTAAAAATCTTTGAAAGCCTCACTACACAATCATAGACCTGTCTAGCCAAGGGGTAAGGGTCCTCAACTCCCATTGAAATCAATGGGAGTTAGGTGCCTAAATAATACCTTTGAGGATCTGGGCCTAAGTACTTTGAAGAATTAGTCCAGAATTAACATGCAACCCACGTGATCTTGGAAACCTGAGAAGGATCCAAGGGACAAGAGAAAAGTCAATGTTGTGATAACATTTGAAAAGGTTAGATGGGATAACCTGGGTAATTATAGGCTACCTAGCCTGACAAAATAATGGAACGACTGATAGGAGACTCAATCAATAAATAGTGGCATTATAATTAATGTCAATCAACATGGTTTCATGGAAAATAGGTCATCAGACACACAAAATTATCTGATGAGTTTACAGAATTGGTTGAGATATTTAGGCTTCTGTATGCTGTTTGACTTAGTACTAATTAAAACATTAGCACTATGCAAATTCAATATGGCACATAATAAATTGATTAAACTGGCTAACTAATAGATCTTATCACATAATGGCTAATGGGGATTCATCAAGTGGAGATATTGCTAGCGAGGTTTTGCAAGGATATGTTGTGGGTCCAATGTTATCCAATAATATTACTAGAAAAAAATAATCATTGCTGAAAGTTTGCAGATGACACAGTGATTAATGGGATGATAAATAATAAGGAGAACAGATCTTTTGTACCACTTATCTGGATCACTTGGTAAGATGGTTGAGTTTTAATACAACCAAATATAAGTATGTCTAGGAACAAAAATTTTAGTCCATATATACAGTATCGTGCACTTTATCCTGAAAAGCTGTGTCTGTCAGTCTATGGGGTCATGGTAGATAACTAGCTGAACATGAGCTCCAAGGGCAGTGCTGTGGTGAAAAGGGCTAACACAATTCTTGGATGTTGTGGCACTCTGTACCTCAAAGCAGCACCCTGGAACCCCCATATTCACCCCAGCATATAATTATGATATATTTCATACAAAGCATGCCATGTAAGATATCATATGAAAAGTTGTGATCTACTGAAACCCACTGATCTGTCCAAATACGTATATCCATTAGTGCGTATGAAGTTATGAAATTTTGCAGTATGGTTGTTACTGAAATATTTTCCAAATTTGAGAGTCTCTATTGCTAGTTCCCCACTGACAACAAGGGTGGTGATCCACCCCAGTAGGATGTTAAGTGATCATTAATCAGCAGGGGAGTTGTAAACAAGGGATTTACAATTCTATAAGTAAAGCACCACACAGTGTGGGATTGCTCAACCCAGTTACTCAGCAAAACTCAGCAGTGTTTCCCAGACACATGGAATGAGGATATAAAATAGGGGACAGTGGCATCATGCTTTTGCCTTTTTTCTCCCCCACCTATGCTGGAAGTAACAAGAATGCTGGGAGGACAAAGACTTGAACTGAGGAGACTGGTCCCAGGCTTAAAGAGGAAGCCTGTGTATTAAGAACTGTAACCTACCTACAAAATCCAGTGAGGTAAGAAAAATTGCTTGATCCAAATACAGCCTAGTCTAATAAGGTTTAAGAATTAGACTGCATGCTTACCTTTTATTTTCTTTGGTGACTATCTCTGACCTTTTGTGCCTACCACTTATAATCACTTTATCTTTCTGTAGTTAATAAATCTGTTTTATATCTTACCTAAAACAGTGTTGTCTGGTTGAAGTGCTTGGGAAATCTCAGCTCAGTTTACAAAGGCTCAGGTGTGTCCTCTCCACATTGAGGGAGGGGTGGACTGGGTAATGAACTTACCAGGCTTCTGACCAGGACAAGATGGTACAGTTCTGGGGTGCAAAGCTAGGGGCTTGGGAGATTTGTGAGTGCCTTTCTCTGTGTGATTTGTGAGTGGCTCAGGGAGCATTCACACAATGTAGCTGGGTGTGGGGCTCCACATGCTGTTGTACTGAGTTATAACACTGCCCGGAGGGGTTTGCTGCTTTTCACTAGCAAAGCGCTGGAGAGTTAAGGGGGTACAGGGAACCCCAGTTCCAGGTTGTACCCCGGGGATCCCATCACAGATGTATAAACAGGGAAACACTGTGCCAGGGTTGAGAGGTGATATTACCTCAAAATATGGCATTGTTGAGACCTCTACAGGAATACTGTGCCTAGTTCTAGGGTCCACATGTTTCAAAATTGAAGAGGACACAGAGAAAGTTGTAAGAATGATTCAAGTTCTGGAAAATATCTTACAATGAGAGATTTAAGGAGCTCAGTCTAGCTTATCAAAGGGAAGGCTAATGTGAGATTTGATAATGATCTAAATATATATCTGTTAGCAGACAGCTCTTTAATCTATCAAAGGTATAACAAGAGCCAATAGCTGAAAGTTGAAGCTAAAAAGAGTTCAGACAGGAAACAATGCTTTTTAAAAAAATCAAGCAAACAATAAGAGTAATTAACCATTGGAACAGCTTACCAAGGGATGTGGTAGATACTCCATCACTTGAAGTTGTTAAATCGGGATTGGAAATCTTTCTTTAAAATATGCTTTAGTTCAATCAAAATATTGAGCCGAAGGCAGGAATTAGTGGGTGAAATTCAATAGCCTATGTTATGCAGGGGTTCCGACTAGATGATCAGAATGGTCCCATCTGTCCTGAATCTATTAATCAAAATCATCTGAACCAGACATACAAAAGATCTATTAAAAGTCATCTTGTCTATCCCACAGCCAATATCCTGCAGTATCCTTCAAAGAAAGAGCTTCTGGCATAAGACATAGCAATGCAATAGAGATCTATCTGAATGTTTAGGAACATCTTCCCTTAATATTTTTATTCTATCAAGGGTAAGTGACATTTAATAAAGTAAAGTTATTTTGTGCAAGAATAATTGAAGATTACAATTGGTGACCTGGTTCAGAAATAGTAATTTGTATTTATATATTACCTTGCAATTGAAGATCTCAGAAAGCCTCACAGCAACTCTGTGGTAGATAAATATTACCCCCATTTTAGGGAAGAGGGAATCAAAGCAAAGAGAGATTAAGGGATGTGCCCAAAACCTCACAGGAAGCTCTGCAGCAGAGCAAGGAATATAAATCTCTTCAATCTTAAACCTTCCTCTTTGTCTAAACCAAACCCTTTCCCTCAAAACTGGTTTAAGGTTTGGAGCAGTTCACTTGAACACCCCACCACCACCACTCTTCTCTACTGTGCGCCTGTAAAAACATTCCCTCTTGAGACCCAGCACATATATTCTCCCTCCCTGAGAACTCCAACAAACCCTTCCCCCCAGGCACTTGCAAGCCAGTCTCTGAGCTCATAGACTCATGGACTTTAAGGTCAGAAGGGACCATCATGATCATCTAGTCTGACCTCCTGCACATTGCAGGCCATAGAATCTCACCCACCACTGTAGCTGGACAGGGTTTCTCAAACATCATTTCATCCTGACCCGCTTCTGACAACAAAAATACACAACCCTGGGAAGGGGGACTTAAGCCCGAACCGCCACGAGGGAAGCCAAAGCCAAGCCCTGCCAAAGCTTGAGGGCTTCAGCAATGGATGGTGGGGCTCAGACTTTGACTTCAGCCCCGAGCCCCAGCAAGTCTAATGCCAGCCCTGGCAACCCCATTAAAATGGGGTTGCGACCCACTTTGGGGTCCCAACCCACAGTTTGAGAACTGCTGAGCTAGTACATTCAATGATCTCACCGTGGGCTCCAGCATATCTCTAGTCTTTGCTTTAGAGGTATATACTATCTGTTAACCCTGGCCAGTTTAATCTCTTGCTAATTCTGGTGCTTTCCTGTCAGAAAATAGCAATTTACTCTGGCACAAAGCTAACAGCAGGCACAACAGAAACCTGAGATGGACTGAGCCCTAAGATGGGAACATCAAAGGTAATAAAGTCATAGCTTGCTCGTGGTGCATGCAGGGTGGTCATAGGGATGTGAAAGTGTGAAAAAAATGACTTGAACTCTGGAGGTTAGGCGCAGAGAGCGATTCAGTGCCTGTCACAAATTGTAGGGAGGAGATGATGTACTAGCCAGAGGAGACAGATTTATGACCAGGGAAGAGAAAGAGAGAAAGGATCTCTGTGCAGAGAGTGGGGGGAGGGAGAAGAGAAGGTTCAGATAAGCATTCAAATTTTGGGATGCTCACCTGACCTCGTCTAATCATCCCTTACACTTCCAGCCTCTACCCCAATGTAGTATCTTTGCAAAGGTGTGTTTCAACTTATAAATGGCACATTTACATTTTTCAGTCTCCTATAAGGGTGTAATGCTTGGGGCCTGGAAATTTTGATACCAATGCAGGGCTTGTTTTTGTGGCAACACTTCAAAAATTCTATAGAACAGATTCTACTGATTTTTTAATTAAAATGACAGTACTATCAACCACATACAGTAAAACTAATTGTCTGCAGTTCCTCAAAGGGCACGTGCTTCTCTAACTGACTAATAACTGCTTTATATTCGTTTGAGTTGGAAAGTCTGTAGGCATGGCCAATCTGCTGCCTACAGAATTTTGGTGCACTTACAGGGAGAACAAAAAGAAATGAAATCGTGACAGCAGTTTCTTCGCTGCAGTACCAAAAGGATGTAAAAATTATCACATGTGACAGAGTTGATGCCATGTACCTTAAAACTAAGCATAGAATTACTCAGCCTGGTAAACAATTAAGTCTGTGTCAAGATCCAACATGAGATACCCACCAATCACCAACCAGTTCTGAGCTTTGGGTCTATGCCATCAACCAATCAAACAGCAATGAACTGCTCTGGAGTGAAGGAGAGATATGTATTTAAAGAAACTCTTTAGAAGCCCTATTTTATAAATGTAATTACTTTTAATAAGAGTCCTGCTACCACCCTCCCTTTATACCATTTTAGCTGTCAATTGCTGCTTTTCTACGAGGGTTTCAAATTATGTTTAAAATATAGTGGGGACATTTCAAATTTTTCAACATTAGCTCTCTCTGTGCACTCACATGCTCTACCCCCAGCCTAGTACTGATCTGATGTCTCATATAAACTTCCTCTTGGTCTGACAATTATTTTTGACTCACTATTTGTCCACTTTAGTTGAACAACACACAAAGCCAGCAATTCATCTCTCCCCCCGCCACTTCCCCATATATATGTCTCCATTTGACTGGCTCATTTTGCTTTCAATCTAGAGGTACTGTAATGGAGGCAAAACACTGAAATTACAATTAAGATATTTTTAGAAACAAAATACTTGGGAGAACTAGACTTTAATACTGGTATTATGACTGAAGTTAGGAATTATGATTATTAGAAGCTTTACAGTTTATGCTTGCCATAAATCTAATTGCCTATTACATTATCCCGTCTTTCAGCAATACTGTTGCTATATTTACTACAGACATCTATGATGACAGACAGTACCTTTGAGGAGATCCACATAAACAAAATATTTTACATACTCAAGCTTCTCAGTGTCTAATGGATTCATATCATGGAGAGAAAAAGGCTTCATTAGAGGAAATGCACCAGGTGCTTGAAAGCAGATTTACCACGGAGATTTGGTTTGAGTTATCTGCTACAGTTTAATGGGAATGCTGGTGTTCAACTCATGGAATCCTGAGCACAAAACAGATAACTAGAAAATACTGGGAACTTGACAACTCTGTGGACACAAAACTTTGCCTGAAAACAATGATATTGTCTGGAATAAAACATTCTATAAACTCGTAAGGACACTGTCTCAGAGAGGCCTGTGCAAAGGTCATTATTATTGCAAGATGTTTGCCACGTGGCACAGCTTCAATAATGTTCTGTTTTGTCATAAGGAAGCAGGGGATCAAGCCCACGGGAGAATGGCTGCATACAGAGGTAATTATCCAGGCATTAGAACCTGAGGGCCAAAACAAACTCTTCCAACATACTGCACCTCAAAATATTTGATGCAATTCTAGTGTGTGCAGTAAGTAACTTGATTGTCACTGAAAGTACAATGCCGTAACAATGAACAAAATGACAAAGTACTGTTACAGATTTGAATAAACCATTCATCAACCATTATAAACCATTCATAAATCTTGGATCTTGTCTGAAGTGGCAAAGCGATGAAACAAAAGGAAACTCTCTTTTTGTAGTAGTACCATTAAGTAAGAGGTGTTTAGCAGACAGGGATTGGCTTGTGATGCATTGTCTGTGATGTTCTAAATATCAAGGGCCAAATACTTTATTTTTCTAGATGTGTTGCGCACGAGATTCTCGTAGGGATGAAAATTTAATTAATTCTCGCCCCCTCTTGCCCCAAGAATATGGAGCTTCTCCACAGCCACTTCCGCAGCATCAGCTCACAGTAGCTGCAGCAGATTGCCATTTACTCTGCCCTCCTATATCTGGGTATTTGTCTCCTGGATGCACATAGTTCTGCCTTGCAAGTGTTTGTAGAATCAATCCTACCTACATTTGTTAATCGGTCTTGAATTTCATTTCCTCCCTATACCATTGCTAATAGTATTAAAATGTGAAGATATAGTGGAAAAGGTGTAATTATAGGTAATCGATTGGCCAGTGTCTGCTCTTGAATTCACATGCATGCACACAGATACACACATTCCCAAGCACAAAGTTTAGCCCCAAATTCTTAGCCAGTCACTGGTATCATGAGATAAAATGACAAGCAACAGAGCATCACCAAGTTAGTTCTTGGGGGATTAGGGGTAGTAAGAGGGAGAATCAGACATATTCCTTGAATACTACCTGTATTCCCAATTCTTGTATATTTGTCATGAATATTATGACTTTTGGTGTTTCTCTTAAAAGTCCCAGGCCCTGGAATTTTATGGTTTTATGAGAACCTTAGTTTATTATTAATTATAATTATGATAAGTTTCTAGTCCTCCTGGTTGTGGAGGAAAATTTGAAAATGTGACCCAAGTGCAACCTAAGACGCAAGCCAAAGAGCAAAGAAAAGGAACCCCGAAATAGATCTTCTTTAAACATCTCATCATTTTAAGACAGTCGAATGTTTCTGAAGGCCTGACTCTTGATGTTTAAACTCTTGGGGTTAGCAATACCATACGAGGGCTTCTGCTCAATTCTGCTGTCTCAGAACCTTGGAGTATTCAAGCTTTTTACACAGCTTTGAAACTGGTCTACACAATTTGGTCAACAGAAGGGTTCAACATCAAATATATATTCAGTCAAATCTGACACCGAACACATATGTTGATCCACTGGTGTCTTGGGTAACCATTTTAAAGCTTGGATACCAACATCAGATACTTCATGAATAATCCATAAACTGCTCTATTTACTTGTGACTTTAGAATACTGAATGGGCTTGAAAGATAATGGGGCTGGTTCATGAATGCTTCACAAAGCCAAATTTACCAACCTGTATATTCTGCAAATCCTATTTGACCAGCTCTACTTCCAATTATCTAGCAAAGGCATGTTCTTCCATTAGTGTCCTCGGGGGAGGGGGAGGAATAGTGATTCAAATATGAGCGGTCACAAAAAATACACTTGCAAAGTTTCTTCAATAACTTTAAGCTGCTAGCTCCAAGGCCCTGATACATACCCTAGTGAAGTTAACAGACTCCCACTGACATCAGTGAACTTTGTGTCAGGCCCCTAGTACTGACACACCAGCAGTGGTGAGACTGCTCAATATATTGTGAAGTCAAATCAACTGGAATTTTGTTGCTGTCACTGAACTAAATTGTTTTAAAAAATCAACAGTATATCATAGTTAACTCCTTTACAATCCCCATCTTTATAATTGAATCAAATCGTCACTAGAATACACCCATATTCATATAACAGCAAACTTCCCAAATCGGACAGGTAGGCGGCAGAGAAGCAAAATGTCTACTTTACAAAGACAGGCTTTAATTGGCTGTCTCAAGCTGCAGCACCCAGAAAGGTGTGAAATTCTTTTCCTTCCTTAGAACACAGAGGACAGCAACCACAATCTAATTCCTAAAACTCAAGGTTCACACATCACTATGAGCGAGGAGCATGCACATCAGGGGCAGTGAAAAATGACTTTTGGTTTGGAAAATAATGTATGATCCATATAACCAAGTGGTAATCAGTAACAGCTAATTCCACTTTAAATTAAATCCTACCAACTGGCAAAATACCCGCCATAGTTACATTAAAAATCTTCTAAGCATCCATCTATCCAATTTGTTTAAGCATCATTACAATAGTAGAGAGAAATTCTGCTCCAAGCGCCACAGAGCAGATCTCAGCTCTATTATTGTGGTCGCCTTACATGTGCAGAACTCTGGGAGTATATTAGAGTCAAGATCTGTCATTCAGAGTTGAAAATAGAATTTTGCTCCAAGTATGGTATGCTGTGTGTTGCATTACATTCCTTGCAAACGAATTGTACTGAGCGCAGTAAAGAATAATTTTTCCTAATCTAAATATGTAGGATTCCAGAAACAGAAGGGCAGATAGCAGGCCAAAAGAATGAATTATGCATATAATACCAGCAAACTCTTACCCCAATATATAGCTGCAGCAGGTTTTGCATGGAAAGAGAAATGAGGAAGAAACCGATATTGAACAATTTTCTCCATAACTGGTTCTTACTCACTCTAAATGTAAAATTTTATTTAGCTGATTTCATAGGAAGACATCATTATTAAAGTAGCACATTTACATGGGTCCCTTTGAAAAGATTTAATGCAAACAAAGCCTGAAATAATTGAAGAAAAAAATCTAACTGTTCTCAGAAGAGCTTAGCACGGAGGAGGATGGCAGGAAAGAATTACTTTATTATATTGATTTTCTTGGGAAAATCAAAGTGGGATAAGCCAAATAGACCAATTCTCTTTTGCAAAACTCGATGGAAGCATGCAGAATGGCATTGAATTTACACGTCAGAAACTGTTTGTAGTCATCGTGTTGTAACTGCAAAACCTACACATCATTACTCTACTAAAAAAACTAATACATGAGGATATCTTGATTCATTACTGCACATTCCTATTTTTAAAATTGATCAAAGTATAAAGTGTGTAAGTTTTATATTTAAAAATGTAAAAAATGTAAATAATCAAATCATTAACCTGATATACTAGAGTAATATAAAACAGACACACAACAACAGATATGTTGAATAGCAACAAACATAATTGGCCAGCAGTTTTCTAAAAGCTAAAATGCATCTTGGTTCACAAAATGAAAAATGTTTTCACATGTAAGCAGACAGTTTTCTTCACCATGTTAAGTCTTGATTATTGTTTATTTCTGAATAATCTATTAGCCTTTAATATAATTTTTACTTTATTGTTTCTTGAGCAGTGAATTGAAACAGTCAAATATATTTTCAAATCAAATATCTGAAAAATCAGTTCCTTCTGATCTCATTAGGACCTAGGATTGAGTAGTCTCATTCATTTGAAGTTGTAACATTTGGTGGCCTGGGACTCAACTTCATATCTGTCTGTAAAGGCACCTTGCAGACTTAGCATTATACAAGTGATAGATTATGAGAATACTTATGTGAGTGAGGGCTGCAGGACTTTGACTTAGCACTGAATTCCTATCCTATCTCCTAGAACTAGAAGAGACCTTGAAAGGTCATCGAGTCCAGCCCCTTGCCTTCACTAACAGGACCAAGTACTTATTTTGCCCCCGATCCCTAAGTGGCCCCCTCAAGGATTGAACTGACAACCCTGGGTTTAGCAGGCCAATGCTCAAACCACTGAGCTATCCCTCCCCCCTTTTGACTAAGTCCTGAATTTAGGGCACTATATCTTCTTTGCTTTATCATAGTTGATGAAAACACAAACTCTTGTGGTTATAGAGCTGGACTGGAAATCAGGAGATCCAGGTTTAATTCCTGACTCTGCCACAGACTTCCTGTGGGACCCTGGGCTTTTCACTTAATATCTCTGTAAATCAGTTTCTCATCTATGAAATGTAGATAATACTTTCTTTCTCCACTGCTTATTGCCTCATCTATTGAGGCTGCAAATTCTTCAGAGTAAGGATGTCTCTTACTTTAGAACTTAGAGGGCACATTGTGGTAGGCACTGTGCATTCACACAGCAATACAAATAGTTAACAATAAACTAAAGTGACTAAGGGTCCAATCATGCCGTTCTGAAGTCAATTGCAAAACTCTCACTGACTTTGATTGGAGTAGAAGCTGGCAGTAAAGAAGTGTAAGGCTTCCTCTCTCCTCTAGGTGGTGGTGTCACCAACTGTGGCAGAAAAAGCAAAGAACTCTGAACTGAAAGTCTTAGCAGGTCAGAAGCTTTTCAGCATACTTTCAAATTCAGATTAAGGGCTTGATCCTGTACTTCTAACTCCTAAATAAGCTATGAGGCTTTGAAGACTCCTTAAACATTTTTCTTTCTTTACCCACTTGCCCCAATAGCCAAAGAGCTGCTTTAGCAGAGCTGATCAGAAATTATCACCTGCATAATCCTCTCTACTACTAGATCGGATAATCTATAAATCAGGCACTGCCCTATTATTGTCCCCTTTAGGGCCTTTATTAGTAGTATTAAATATTCCTCACATCTCCAACAAATGCAACTTATGAAAATAAGAATCAATGGTCCATCTATCCCAGTGTCCTGTCTTCTAGCACTGGCCAGTGCCAGATGCTTCACAGGAAATGAACAGAACTGGGCAATTTTGAGTGATTCATAACTTGTCATATGGTTCACCTGGAGCATGGGGTTGCATCCCTGAGTATCTTGGCTAATAGCCATTGATGGACCTATCCTCCATGAACTTATCTAATTCTTTTTTTTTTTTTTTTAACCCAATTATACTTTTGGTCTTCACGACATCCCATGGCAACAAGTTCCATAGGTTAACTGTGCGTTGTGTGAAGCAGTACTTCCTTCTGTTTGTTTTGTTTGTTTAACCTGCTGCCTATTAATTTCATTGGGTAACCCCTAGTTCTTGTGTTATTTACCCCTTCACATAACACCTCCCTATTCACTTTCTCTATACCATTCCTGATTTTATAGACCTCTATTGTATTCCCCCTTAGTCATCTCTTTTCTAAGCTGAACAGCCCCCGTTTTTTTAAACTCTTCTCATATGGAAGCTGTTCCATACCCCTAATCATTTTTGTTGTCCCTCTGTGCGCCTTTTCCAATTCCAGTATTTCTTTTATGAGATGAGGCAACCAGAACTGCATGTAGTATTCAAGAGGTGGCATACCTTCTTTTCCTACTTCTAGCAAAGAGCAGGATAATGAGAGACTTGAATAGACCAACCTGAAAATTATCTAAAACAATAAGATGATCCACTTTTACAGAATCCTTCACAAAAGTCAGAGGGATGTTTTTAAATAATGCTTTTGATTAATATTATACAGAAAAAATACATTTTGAGTTAGAAACCTTTTAACTATTTATAGATAGCCATTTACTGACCTATTTTTGATACATCAAAAATCAAAATAACGCTACTCCCCTTCAAAATAAAAACAGAAAAATTGTGATAATGCAACGACAAAGGCCAACATATAGTGTTGGGCCCCTGTGCAAGACCATGGCTTTAATGGAAATTCACCCACTTACACCAGGTCATTCACCATTATGGCCCTAGGTTCCCCCCCCCCCCATGACAGTGTACCCCATAAGGCTTTATGGGGGGGGTGCTTATAAATGTATGTATGACATAACTGGAATATGTTTTGTGCTGCCTGTGCCATGTAACATATCTCCATAAAGGTTATGGTCTACTATATCTATTCATCCTATTTGTACACATATATCATTTTCTACTTGAGGTTAAGAATATGGGCTGTATACTTGCTTGGTAAGCTTTGTGAGGCATTCGGTCAGTTTCTTTAGGAAGGAATTCGCCAGGTTAAGTACCTGATCAGGAAGCATTTGGGGAACAATGCATCTTGGAATGCTCCAATCCACATAAGAAGTCTTCCTGGAGACATACAAGATACCATGTGGACAATGGCTTCGGCCTGTAAAGACTGAGTCATGCAGGGACATGTGACTTGCCCAGGTGACTCCAGAACTCCATCTTGGAGCTGGACTTTGCATAGGAGTGAGGAGGGGGGTCTCCACCCACAAGAGAAAGTCTATTTAAACCCATGGGCGACCCCTCCATTTTGGTCTTCAGCTGGCTAAAGAAGGAGCCTCGCCACCCCCCAGAATACTGGAAGGAAACTGGAACAAAGGACAGTAACTACAGGGGGTGTGAGTGATTGCTGGACCCAGGCTAAAAGGAGATTAGCCTGTAAAAGGGAGCATTCTGGAACTGGTGAGGATCTGATCTGTATTCAGTGTTTGATTAGGCATAGATTTGCGCATTTTATTTTATTTTGCTTGGTGACTTACTTTGTTCTGTCTGTTACTACTTGGAACCACTTAAATCCTACTTTCTGTATTTAATAAAATCACTTTCTACTTAGCAATTAACTCAGAGTATGTATTAATACCTGGGGGAGCAAACAACTGTGCATATCTCTCTATCAGTGTTATAGAGGGCCAACAATTTATGAGTTTACTCTGTATAAGCTTTATACAGGGTAAAACGGATTTATTTGGGTTTAGACCCCATTGGGAGTTGGGCATCTGAGTGCTATAGACAAGCACACTTCTGTGAGCTGTTTTCAGGTAAACTTGCAGCTTTGGGGCACGTAATTCAGACCCTGGGTCTGTGTTGGAGCAGACGGGAGTGTCTGGCTCAGCAAGACAGGGTGCTGGAGTCCTGAGCTGGCAGGGAAAACAGGAGCAGGGGTAGACTTGGTACATTAGGTGGCAGCTCCCAAGGGGGTTTCTGTGATCCAACCCGTCACACCCCCATTGTAGCAAGCTTCTATTGGAAAGGACACATTTTGACCTGATCTCATTAGGAGCCCTCACTCACTTACTCTCACACACACACCTGGGGACATTCTCTGGTCCCAGTAGTGAGTGAGAATACACAGAAAGGTTCAGGAACCCAATCTTGTGGCCATTACATTCCATTGCAAAACTCCAAATCATTTCACTGACAGCAAAAAGAAACCACAGATCCATCCTTCCAGGACCTGGATCTTAGGCTCAGTGCTGGAGAAATCAAAACTTTGGCAAACACAGCATATTTATCAATTCCTTTTTCTGTTTATAATGAGAAACAGCATCTCTTTCCTGCTGATTCCTCAGCCCCACTCTTTCACCTAGGTCATTTCTAACTTCAGTCCAGTTCTCTCCTCTTCACTTCCCATTTCTCTCCCTCCTCTCTAACTCTCCCCCCCCTTTTGATATTTTTCCCCACTGAAAAGATCATGGGAACAACTTGTTCTTAACTGAAAACACAAAAGCAACCAGTCTTATTTTGCAAGGTTGTGCTTTTTAGTTCGGTCTTGGTTTTTTTGTACATAGACACCAACCATGAAACACTGATATTTTAATCACTGAACAGTGAATATAAGAAGATTCTGACTGCATTTGTAACATCTGTCGGTGTGCGGGATCGAGACAGAGACTTCTGGAACTTAGTGTATGAGCCTCTACTGCATGAGCTAAAAGCCAACTGCCTCCTAGCTAAGGCTGTAGAGCAGACTCATTTAAAACACACACATTATCTTGCTCTCTCCCCTCCTCCTGAACCAGAAGGTATGTGAGTTACACATTCATGACTTGTCAACTACAAAATGGCTCCAAATTAGTCTTCTTGTTCTTTCTGCAGCACAGAAACTATATAAATACACCAAAACATGTAAGAATTCAGAGGATATTACTTACCTTAGAAGTTAATCCCAGATACTCAGAGATGGGAGTTTCATACTGCTCAGCGAGTCCTTCACCACATCTTTGTCAACTAGTAATAAGAAACCAGCAAAAATCAGATAACTGAATATTCAAAATACTCAAACCAGTTGAGATCAAAAGAAAAGAACCAACAAGGCTTTTTGTCTGCATAAAGAACATTTGAAATTTCCTCTTCTAAGACACATTACTACACAAAATGTAGGCCTCATCTACATTGGGAATTTCTCCCTATACCAACAATTAGCAGCTAGTTACTGACATAACTGCATAACAGCAAACCCCATGTGAGGATAAAGAAAGCAGCAGTTTGTAGAAGTGAGGCTCATTCAATTCCTGCTTGAAATCACCTTAAGCTCCATCAGTGCAAATTGCTGCTTTCCTTGTCTACACTGGGTTGGCAATGATTCTGTTACATCAGAGGCTGCGGTACAACCTAGAGAAGACCACAAAGACATATTCAGATCTCAGTCAGGAGACAATCCGGAGATGTTTGATGATGGAAAACAGGTGTAAATGAAAGGAAAAAATCAAGCCCCTCTATTCAGCAGGACACATATGGAATTGTACTTCTTTTACAATTATCAGAACTTAAATATGATGCAATTTTCCATTTAGACGCCAATTTTATATGTACAATCTAAAGGTTGTTTATTGATTTTAAGGAAGTCTTGTACAAAATATACTGTGTCAGAGTATTTTGCATACCTATACTTTTGAACCAGTCTCATCAATACAGCATAAGGTAACACAGAGGAAGCCACTTTCAATAAGCCTATAGCAAAGTTCCCAATTGTTTCAATGCATTTTAATTCTTCTTGCAGCAAAGCTTGGCTACACTATTGTATGTAGGTTTCACTGTGCTAATCCTCTTAGAATGTAGGATTTATCACCTTCCCCACAGCTTTAAAAGCTGCATTACAAGGTAATAATCACTTCCGCTTCCTCCTCTGCTCAGGACAGAAGAGGAAGGGGGAGCAGTACTAAGGAGAAAGCCCTGGTTCCTACTTTTACTCCAGCTGCTCCTAGCAAAAACTGGAGACCAAAGCCTCCAATTGTAGGGGACCTCTCAGGGATGTGAAGAGATGCTTTGTCACCACTTCCAGGATGAAAAGGAGAGACAGAACCTCTTACCAGACACCCCCTCTCCAGTTATAGTGGGACTCTGTACATAGTGCCCATCCTGAAGTCTCTATTTCAAATGAGTTTGACTGAAATAAGGACTTTAGGAGCAGTCTCTGTGAAGACAGGGCTGTTCCCTCTAATTTTTGACAGGCCATGTGCGCAAAAAATTTCTTCTGTGTAAATTGTTGTGCTTCTGTGCAAATTTTGGTGCATGCGGTGTTTCGCCGTGTGCGCAGGGTTCAGGATCTGTGTGCGCACGCACAGCTTAGAGGGAACAGTGGACAGGGGTCTGTTCGTTCATCCATATCAACCAACTGGGTGGGGGTGGGAGGCAGACAAGTAAATACTCCTTTCTGGGAACACCCACACTAATCTGGGAGGAGCCCAGCCTTTTCTATCCCCTGATTAGGATAGTGAATTCCACCTGCTCCAACTGACTTCAGAAGCACAGCTGACTTCCTCATCCCAATCAAGCTAGCACAGGAGGAAAGCAGTTGTGCCTCTGACTATTGCTGGTGATTTAGGGCCAGATCCACAAAGGATTTAGACACCACTGTGATCCACAAAACCCCTGCCTAAACTCACTGGGTGCCTATATTTCTCTGTAAAATTTCCCTATGCACCCACATTTCTGCTCTGAAGAGCACTGTTGCATCTGAAGAAGTGGGCTTTTTACCCACGAAAGCTTATGTCCAAATAAATCTGTTAGTCTTTAAGGTGCCACTGGATTCCTTGTTATTTCTGCTCTGACACTGTTGCCTCCAGGTACCTATTTCCCACCTAAGCCCCAGTGCAATCCTCAAGCCAGAAAGCGGAAGATAGGCAGAGGAATGCCCATGGGGCCTAATCCTATAGGCATGCTCAGAGCATGCCTGACTAACTCCACATAAAGTTTTGCCCAGGAGTTAGGTTTCTCATCTGGGACGTGGGAGATATCAGTTCAGTCAGCTCCCCCCCGGAGGAGAAGGTATGTGAACAGGGGTTCCCCACTCCTCGGGTGAGTGCCCTAACTACCAGGCTAGTCTGATGTGGCTTTCTTGAGCTCCTTTGTTAAATCTGTTCCACATTTCATATTAATAGGGATAGAAACAGAGAATTAGTTTAGTGGTTAGGGAACTTACCTCAGAGCTGGGAGAACCCAGTTCAAATTCCTTCTCATCCAACTTGGTCCTGTAAGATGCTGAACACCTAGCTCCTAGAAGGGGCTGAGTGTCTTCAGAGCCCAGTGAAGACAGATGCTCAATGCCTCACAGAATAGGGTCCCTGGGTTGGAAACTTCATGTTTTCTTGCAATATTTTAGCACTTCCACTCCTGGCTACAACCAAGAAGTACAGAGGCTCATAAATATTGAACTTCTTAAAGACATCAACTAAACTATTTGAAGTCTCAACAGAAAAAAAAATTGTTTGGCTTGTGCTGGGTGAAAACTGGAAGTGTTGGGGGTGGAGAAGAGCTCTGAACTGATTTGCCTTATTACTAGTCCACCCAGCAGGGGCAGAGGGATCAGATACAGAACACCTGGCATTTTAACAACTTGATATAAACACATTCTTCTGGCCTGAGTTTGGTGAAGCCTGAGTAGAAGTACCCATGCTGGCTCTTAGTATTTGGCTTATGTATACAAGAAAAAACTATATTCAAGTAGCAGGGTTAGGTGTAACAGCTGCTGTCTGTTTAGGGAAACTGTTTTAATCTCACTCTACTAACAACTGTTTTATTTACAGTGACAATACAAAAAAAAAAAAAGTGTGAGAGAAACCCACTAGTCCAGACTATTATGCTGTCAGTCACAATTACCAGCTTGGCAATTTATTTCCTGCAAAAGCCCAACTTGTTTTCTGCTTTTCTTTAGTTAACAGAGGGAGGAGTTTGCCACTCTTGGAAATCAGTATTGCAAATAACGCAACCCTGGTGTTAGTGGGTATCCACCATTTTTAATCTCCTCAAATTTCAGAGTATTCTTGGGCCTCCCAGTTCCTCCCCTTACATCTGGACCAACTGTTCCAGTGGCTGCTGTCCTGTTGCTGAGCCACTACAGACCAGCAGTTCTCAAACTGTGCTTTGTGGAAAGCCACAGCCAGGAGCCCCAGTGGGGCTGAAACCCAGAGTCCCATCCCCCGAGAGGGGCTGAAGCATGGAGCCCCGAGCCCTGTGCCCCATGCCCAGTGGGGCTGAAGCTCCCTGCCCTGAGTGGGGTTGAAGCCCTGAGCTCTGAGGCCCTGAAGGTAGGAGGTTGCCTTTTTTTTTTAGTGGGGGGTCATGATTTTTTAAGTCTAAATGGGGTCACCAGCACAAAAAGTTTGAGAAACATTGCTGGACTGTACCATGAAAGGCAATTGGATGTTTTTCTCCTTCATAATATTGTCCTGAGACCATAATTAGAACAGAACATCCTTAATGGTTGTATCTGCAGTGCTTGCACCAAGGGAATTCTCCGCAGCTGATCCTGGGGCTTTTAAAACCCCATTACATGGTGCTGGCCCCTTTAGGAAGGGTAAAGGGACCATAGTAGAGGTGAGAATTTCACCCCAGGTGTTCTGAATAAAATGGGTATGTACTTTTTCTCATTAGAAGGCTTTTAAATGGCTCCTTTTAAAAAGTGTTCCCATAGCTAACCAACAAAACCTCATTACAGAGCATATTTGAAACTTAGATTTTTATATTTGGTTGTGCAACTTTCACTTTTCAGTCCAGGAATGATAAAATAATATTTAAATTACCATTATTTGAAAACTATACACTGATCTCCATCCATGAAGTTGACAGAGAAGAGAAAAAAACCTGACAATGTATTCTGGGAGGTCCCCATCACTGAGAACTATTTTCAGTGACCAAGGCAAAGAATGTTTCTTGCACACAATGCACTCTATCAACAAATGCTTTCTCACATATGTACAAAGAAATGGATGCTGTAATACTTGTAGGCAGGGCCTTTTGTCTGACAGACTCTTTCACCAACAATTTCAGCGATATAGTGCTAGAGGAATATGATCTGAGTGTCCAGCCATTTTTGGTTTTGGCTGTATGGCATATTCATTTACTTTATTAAGCTGGTGCCTCCATCCTATTTATTGAAACACTGCAGTTTCATGTACCAAGAAGAAAGATATAAATATTTTTTCAAAAACTAAGAAAAACCCAAAGGTAAACTCTTCATTTAACGCCCCCGCTTGCAAAAAAAACCCAAAAAACACTTATACTGCAATTAAAACACCTGTAGCTGGCCTGGGTTGGCTGGCCCAAGTCAGCTGACTCTGCCTTGGGCTGTGGGGCTGAAAAACTGCTGTGTAGACATTCGGGCTTGGGATGGAGCCTGAGCTCTGGGACCACACAGGGCTGAAGGGTCCCAGAACCTGGGCTCCAATCCAAGCTCAAATGTCTACACAGCAATTTTTATCCCCACAGCCTGAGCCCAAGTCAGCTGACCCAGGTCAGCCGTGACCATGCCATGGGTCTTTTATTCCATCGTAGACGTACCCTTAAGCTTGTTAAATAAGTATGTTGTTGTCAACTATATCGTCCTTTACAAAACTCAAGCACTCAAAAGCAAGTAACTGAATAGTTAAGTACATCATAGATCTTATATTGCTCCTATAATATACCAATTATTTTTATCAAGTACAGAGATGCATATTACAGCACAATATAACCTTTACTCTGACCTCAGACACATATTATTGTTTCAACAGAAATCTCAAACTATGAACATAAAATTAACTCCTTCTGAAGAAGTATAAAAATCATATATACATATTCACAATGACACATACTGACCAGACTCAAATGCAAGTCCACATCCATATATCATTTCACTGTAAATCAACAATGTTACCTGTTAAACTACATAAACAACATTTAGTCTTAAGACACATCAATTAAAAGCATTCTATCAAAATTCTAGTGTCAGTTCACAAGTATATGAATTCATAAAATTCCATTAATAGTATCCATTAAAATAAAATATTTAGATTAAGAAACAACCCCTTTCCCCCCACCACCCCCACACTCGATAGATTGGCCAGTTAACGTTGTGTTGTGATGAAATATGCATTTATTTGTACTTGGTAAGAACTGTGTGTGTGTTTGTTATGAGGGTAAGAATTATTATATCTTTAACTACTCATATGCTTGGTTTTAAGTATTGTACAAGAGGAGATAGTTTGTTGTCACTTGGCCACCACATGTGCTTTTTAGAACAAATTTTTTTGAAACATATAGCAATAGGTACTTCCAGCTGATGAAGTTTACAGTCTAGTAACTCATAAGGGGAAACATATAGATCAGCTTTATGCAATGTAGTTCTTTGCAGCCCACAAAGATCTTGGGGATATTGAGCCTAAATGAAATTGTCCTGGTAGCAGAGCTCATCTTTTGGGGACACCTTTGGGATCAGACATTGCACTGCAAATCTCCAGCCTGACTATGTGTAATAATGAATTCAAGAGCTGAGACTATGTCACTGTGAATTTTGCTGTTCTCAAAGCTTAATACGGGTATGTGGCAATCTGATGATGCTTTTTGCAATTGCGATGTTGTTACTGTCAGAAACAATCTGTTTACTTTGCATATTTCCACATTTTTGCGAGCTGCCTGGATTCTATCTTCTGCAATTGGAATGGAGATTTACTAATTTATTTTATTTTGCAAGATGAAAGGCCTTGCAAAGGGTGTGAAAAGGTCCCACCATTCAGAATCTGGCAACATTCAGATTTGGGGCATAATCATTTTAATGAGCAGATTCAGCGGTCTCTGCCTGGGTCCCATGGGCAAGATAACCCAATATCCTTAGAATCCAGGATCCATAGGGCACAAGAGCCTCAGAAATAGTTGCATCAGAGCAGGAGTGAAATGTGCTTCCTTCACACTAACTACTACAGGCAAATAATCTGCTATAGGCAAATAATGCAGAGCAAGGACTAGTCAGTACATCTGGGATTGAATGGATGAGACATTACTACAAAGTACTCAATATATGAATTCATTAGCAGGGATAACTGATGTAATAAACTGGCATCTGGGGACTTTTGAAGGGCTCTGACCACAGTCTGAGGCAAGAACTGATACAGGGTACAGCTTAACCCCTTCACTGCTGACATCTGTGCAGTGGAGATGCATATTTTACATTCATCTTTGTTTGCCAAGGATGAAACCCAGTGCAATGGCTGCACTCTTGCTCAGCGCAGGCAGGAATCATTTGCTTAGAATATAGAAGTCATAGTAGGATCCAGGAAAACCTAGACACAATTGTAAACAGCAACTTAGCCCTGGTCTACACTACGAGTTTAGGTCGAATTTAGCAGAATTAGATCGATTTAACCCTGTATCCATCCACACGACGAAGCCATTTTTGTCGACTTAAAGGGCTCTTAAAATCGATTTCTGTACTCCTCCCCGACGAGGGGATTAGCGCTGAAATCAACATCGCCGGGTCAAATTTGGGGTAGTGCAATTCGACGGTATTGGCCGCCGGGAGCTATCCCAGAGTGCTCCATTGTGACTGCTCTGGACAGCACTCTCAACTCAGATGCACTGGCCAGGTAGACAGGAAAAGCCCCGCAAACTTTTGAATTTCATTTCCTGTTTGACCAGTGTGGCGAGCTGATCAGCACAGGTGACAATGCAGAGCTCATCAGCACAGGTGACCATGCAGTCCCAGAATCGCAAAAGAACTCCAGCATGGACCGAACGGGAGGTACTGGATCTGATTTTCTGTGCTATCAGAAATCAAAAGACAAAATGCCAAAATATTTGCCAAAATCTCCAAGGGCATGATGGACAGAGGCTACAACAGGGACGCACAGCAGTGCCGTATGAAAATTAAGGAGCTCAGGCAAACCTACCAAATTGGCAAACGGCTGCTCTGGGTCAGAGCCCCAGACATGCCGCTTCTATGATGAGCTGCATGCAATTCTAGGTGGGCCCCTCCCACTACCCCAACCCTTTCCATGGACACCTGCACGGGGGGAGTCTCATGAAACAGGGATGAAGATTTTGGGGACGAGGAAGATGGGGAGGTGGAGGAGGATGAGGATAGCGCACAGCAAGCAAGCGGAGAAACCATACTCCCCGACAGCCAGGAACTGTTCATCACCCTGGAGCCAATACCCTCCCAACCCTCCCAAGGTGCGTTCACGGACCATGAAGCCGGAGAAGGGACCTCTGGTGAGTGTACCTTTGTAAATATAATGCATGGTTTAAAAGCAATTATGTTTAATGATTAATTTGCCCTGAAGACTTGGGATGCGTTCGCGGCCAGTACAGCCCCTCCTTTTAAATGGCCAACCCAATGGGTGCTTGGTATGGGAACGGCGGGCGCTTCTGTTTGAAACCATTCCCACATGTTATGAAGGTTGAAGAAGCTGAAAGACTGTGGCTTACCATGTCTGCCAGCAAGCTGAATTCTGTTGTCCGGCCCTGCGTCTGTGATCTCTCACACAAAACCGGCAGGCCCTTAATATAAGAGGCAAAATGTCACCCTGTACCGAAAGCACATGTGCTACGTAATGTTAACAGCTTGGTTCACCGTGAAAGAGTCTACCCATTGTTCTCTAACATGTGTCTTTTTAAATACTACTCTCCCTTTTTTTCCTCCCACAGCTGCAAATGTTTCAACACTACCCCTATCATCTCTGTCCCAGAAGCTAGTGCAGATAAGAAAGCGAAAACCCGCCCCCACTCGCGATGAAATGTTCTCTGAGCTCATGCAGTCCTCCTGCACTGAAAGAGCTCAGCAGAATGTGCGGAGGGAAAAAATGTCAGAGTCCAGGAAAGCAGAAAATGAACGCAAGGACAGGAGGGACGAACGAAATGAGGGATGGCGGGAGCAAGAAGAGAGGTGGTGGTAGCAAGATGAGAGATGGTGGCAGCGCGATGAGTGGAGGCAGGATGCAATGCTGAGGCTACTGGGGGATCAAAGTGATATGCTCTGGCGTCTGGTGGAGCTGTAGGAAAGGCAGCAAGAGCACAGACCGCCGCTGCTGCCCCGTGTAACCAACCACCCACCCTTCTCCCCAAGTTCCATAGCCTCTTCACCCAGACACCTAAGAACGCGGGGGGGGGAGGGAGGGGCACGGCTCCGGGCACCCAACCACTCCACCCCAGAGGACTGCCCAAGCAACAGAAGGCTGGCATTCAATAAGTTTTGAAGTGCAGTGTGGCCTTGCCCTTCCCTCCTCCCCTCATCCACCACCCTTCCCAGTGCTTCCCTCCTCCCCCACTGCTCCCGGGCTACCTTGGCAGTTATCACCCTATTTGTGTGATGAATTAATAAAGAATGCATGATTTTGAAACAATAATGACTTTATTGCCTCTGCAAGCAGTGATTGAAGGTGGGAGGGCGGTTGGCTTACAGGGAAGTAGAGTGAAACAAGGGGGCAGGTTTTCATCAAGGAGAAAAACAGAACTGTCACACCGTAGCCTGGCCAGTCATGAAACTGGTTTTCAAAGCTTCTCTGATGCGCAGCACGCTCTGCTGTGCTCTTCTAATCACCCTGGTGTCTGGTTGTGCGTAATCAGTGGCCAGGCAATTTGCCTCAACCTCCCACCCCACCATAAACATCTCCCCCTTACTCTCACAGATATTGTGGAGCACACAACAAGCGGCAATAACAATTGGAATATTGGTTTCACTGAGGTCTAACCGAGTCAGTAAACTGCACCAGCGCGCTTTTAAACATCCAAATGCACATTCTACCACCATTCTGCACTTGCTCAGCCTATAGTTGAACAGCTCCTTACTACAGTCCAAGGTGCCTGTGTATGGCTTCATGATTCATGGCATTAAGGGGTAGGCTGGGTCCCCAAGGATAACTATAGGCATTTCAACATCCCCAACAGTTATTTTCTGGTCTGGGAAGTAAGTCCCTTCCTGCAGTTGTTCAAAGAGACCAGAGTTCCTGAAGATGCGAGCGTCATGTACCTTTCCCGGCCATCCCCCGTTGATGTCAGTGAAACATCCCTTGTGATCCACCAGTGCTTGCAGCACCACTGAAAAGTACCCCTTGCAGTTTATGTACTAGCTGCTAAGGTGGGTCCCAAGATAGGGATATGCATTCCGTCTATCGCCCCACCATAGTTAGGGAATCCCATTGCAGCAAAGCCATGCACTATGACCTGCACATTTCCCAGAGTCACTACCCTTGATAGCAGCAGCTCAGTGATTGCGTTGGCTACTTGGATCACAGCAGCCCCCACAGTAAATTTACCCACTCCAAATTGATTCCCAACTGACCAGTAGCTGTCTGGTGTTGCAAGCTTCCGGAGGGCTACCACCACTCGCTTCTCAACTGTGAGGGCTGCCCTCATCTTGGTATTCTTGCGCTTCAGGGCAGGGGAAAGCAAGTCACAAAGTTCCATGAAAGTGCCCTTACGCATGTGAAAGTTTCGCAGCCACTGGGAATCATCCCAGACCTGCAACACTATGCGGTCCCACCAGTCTGTGCTTGTTTCCCGGGCCCCAGAATTGGCATTCCATGGCATGAACCTGTCCCATTACCACCATGATGTCCAAATTGCTGGGGCCCATGCTTTGAGAGAAGTCTGTGTCCATGTCCTCATCACTATCATGATCGCACTGTCATTGCCTCCTCACCTGCTTTTGCAGGTTCTGGTTCTGCACATACTGCAGGATAATGCACGAGGTGTTTACAATGCTCACAACAGCAGCGGTGAGCTGAGCGGGCTCCATGCTTGCCATGGTATGGTGTCTGCAGGAGAGCAGAGTTGCAGTGGAAGCGGTGGATGACGACAGATGCCACAAGAATAGATATTTATACCGAACGACGAGAGGACCTGCAAGGTGGATTCAAGGCACCAGGAGAGCAGAGTTGCAGCGGAAGCGGTGGAGAATGATGGTTAGCACCGCGCACGTTTCCTGAGGAAGAACATACATTCCCGGGACCCCTTGACAGACAACATGGAGAAATTCGCTATCGAGACACGAGCAGGAGAGCAGAGTTGCAGCAGAAGCGGTGGTTGGATGATGACGGTTAGCAGTCCTACTGCACCATCTGCTGAAAGCAGTATGGTGTCTGCACGGAAAAAAGGCACGAAACAATTGTCTGCCGTTGCTTTCACAGAGGGAGGG
This sequence comes from Terrapene triunguis, assembly GCF_002925995.2. NCBI lineage: Eukaryota > Metazoa > Chordata > Testudines > Emydidae > Terrapene > Terrapene triunguis. The sequence goes on from NW_020664413.1 coordinate 40,243,685, forward strand.
GCAACTGACGACATGTACCCAAAACCACCCACGACAATGTTTTTGCCCTATCAGGCATTGGGATCTCAACCCAGAATTCCAATGGGCAGCGGAGACTGCGGGAACTGTGGGATAGCTATTCACAGTGCAACACCCTGAAAGTCGATGCTAGCCACGGTACTGTGGACGCACTCCGCCGACTTAATGCGCTTAGTGGGGACACACACAATCGACTGTATAAAATCGCTTCCTAAAAATCGACTTCTATAAATTCGACCTAATTTTGTAGTGTAGACATACCCTTAGTCACATACAAACACATCACACTCATGGAGTATGCGTGTTTCCTGTTGGCAATATACTCTAGCCTAAGAACTATCAGGTACACAGAGTCCCATCCTCTATGCCTAGCAGTGATGGAAAGTAGGCAGTCTAATAGAGTTTCCTGCGTTATCTCTACTAAGTCATCCTTGTTCGTTGGGAAGATTAGCTGCTCAGTTGCACGCCTCACTGTCACTGAAGTAGCTGCCCAGGCAGCTAGGCAGAGGCAGCTGATAGGGATCACCATTGGCCTCAGCCAATGTTCCATTAAAAGGATGCAGTGGATAGTGTTCTCGAGATGGTGGTGGCCGACTCAGACTGAAAGGGTATAGCTAGTGCTGTAGTGAAACTGATTTTCACTACTAGGAAAAATTCTGGAAACATTTTAATCCCAAATCGGGACAAAAATCCTAAACCGTGAAATTGTTTGTGGAAGTGAAATTCCATAATATTTTGTTTTGGAAACATCAAAATGTTCCCACAGTGGGAATATTTAGGTGTTTCCAAATCAAATATGCTTCTGGGGGTTCCAGACTCCCCCAGACCTGGAAGCCCTGGCTGTATGACCATGCAAGCTTCTAAGGAGCCTGGGAGCCCACTTGCTACTCCTCTGGTCCTACACTATTGCTGTTGCCCATGTATGTGCATGTGTGTCACCCATATGCCTCCTGTGCCTTGGGTTTTTTAATATGTTTGGCACTGTGTTTCCAGGTCTGTGATGTGTAGAGCAACCAATGCTCACGTTGCTCGCTGGGGTATGACTTTGATGGGTCCGGAGGCAAAGGGTTCTCCCCTCAAGTGTGTGGGAAAGGCAGGAGGGGGACATGGAGATCACCAAGAGGAAGTGGCTGGGGCAATACTACATTTGCTCTCTTGGTTTCCCCCTCTCTCTCCCCGCAGTGTGTGGGGATAGGGCAGGAGGAGGGTGCTGCTCCTTTCTCGTTTCTTCCCCTCCTCAGTGGCAGGCTAGCCCAAGGTAAGAGAGATCTGCTACCCTCAGACAGTGGAGCAATGAGGGACTGGCTGATTGGCTCTTGCCTGCCAGGAGAGGTTGAGGGGGGTGAATTCTGTTTGCATTTATTGCTGGGATTAGCCATTTTAAGCTCTTTTGCTTTCTGATGGCAAGTCACCAGCCCCAGCCTTATCTAATGCGCTAGATGTCTTACCATTCTGGGGGCTAGGCAGATCACCAGACTTTGTTTGGGTCTGGAAGGAATGTTCCCAGCTGGTGAAACTGGCAAACTTCTGGGTATGTTTTTTCACCTTCCGTCCAAGATCCTGGGGGTCTGGTTTGGAGGATTTAAATTACATTGTCACAACTTGAGTGGGTTTCAATGCAGCTAGTGGGTTTAAAAATGGTCCAAGGTGAGGTCCCTGCACCATAATGGACTGCTTGGACATGGGCCAAGAGCTCAACATTGCATGGTGAGAGATTTGCCTCCCTGTCTTGTGGAGCACATGGCTCATCTCATTTCATCTCTCCTGTCTCAAAGAAGGGAATGGGCTGGGACTTTGGTTTACAGCCAGGGTCCCTGGGCGGGCTTGAGGGTGTAGAGGGAGAGGGAGCATTACCCATATAGCTGCCCTCAGGTTTGCAGAACCCAGGGCCATTGGTTTCTAATTGAAATCTGCACCGGAAAAGCCCTGCCAGGTAGTTGAGGGAAATGGTTCCCATTGGTTAAGGCTTTTAATAAAGATGCAGCCTCCACATTTAACCCTACTATTGCATAGATTTCTCACTGTTTCCATGCCCACATCAATGAAAGGCTGGTGCCTGAGTGGCTTAATCTGTGCTTGCTGGCTCAGTTATGCCATTGACATGACAAAGTCATGAAGTACCCAGCTGAGTGTAGGGGGCCTCTAAGCACTTTTGAAAATCCCATTTGGGCTGCCAGCTCCTTAACAAAGGTCCAAGCCCCACTCTTCTTGGCATTCTCTCTCAGAGTTGGAGCACACGCATTTAAGAGTTTTGAAAATTTTCTCCTGTTTAAAGCGGAAGGTCAAGCCTGAGTAACTATCCTTTAGTAAACTTGTCCCAGCACAGAATCTCACTGTGTTGCATAAACAATTTCCGTAAAAAAGTTACATTGGCACCACAAAGATGTATGTAGTGAGCAGAAATAATTTACCAGTTTGAAACTAATGGTGTACCTTAAAAAAAGAAAAAGTATTTCTGAGTTAGCAGCATGTGAAAAATATTCACTTTTAGAGGGTTCTCCACACTGAGTTCTAATAAATACATTTTTGTTATAAGGACATGCAAATGAGATGTACTGTTAGAAATAGTACTTGGGTCTTGGACAGACACTTGGACAGACCCCAACTGCCGAAATCAGGACTTTTAGCAAAAACACCATTCAAAAAGTTGTCTTTTTCCCCAAAAATGTAAATATATTGTATATCTTATCAACTTTTGAGACATTCAAGCCTGACATCTTTGTCATTTAAACAAATTATATTATTTCATATCATGATTTGAGACCGAAACAAGAGCCCCGAGTGAATAACCCTCCTAGGTGTCTATGTTGCTCTTATGCACTTCTTCAAAGGGCAAGTTCAAAGGTTTTTCAAAGAGCAAAGTTCCTTTTAACTGATGCAACACATTGCTAATTAAAGCCTGTTACCATAGCCGGCATGTATATATACCCTCCTCTTGCAGAGCATTTGTAAATCTCCTTCACATTACTGGGAATTATACAAGTGCATCAAGAGAAGAATAGGCCCTGTGGGACCTTGACACTGGAAGTGCCTCAGAATTGGTGCCAATACACAATGCCTGGTTTGATTCTATTAAAAATCATTATGCTGTAGCTGTTAGAACATTAATAGTGAGCTTCATGGAATATAATTCTCCCAGGGGAGGTTTGCATTATCTAGCCAATACTGTATATGTGACAAAAATGAATTACAACTTCCATTAAAGAGTGTGGTGAAAGGACTTAATTGTATATATCTGCATTGCAATTTAATATGTACAAGATAAACTCTATTGTAAATATATTGCTTTCTCTAAGTGTGGCTGGCCTGTCCAGAACCTGACATTTAGGCAGATCAGTTCATTTTCAGGTCCCCGTGCTAGGAGTTAGCTGCATTCCAAGGAAAGTGTAATTATATTCATAGTCATGTAGAACTGGAAGGGACCTTGAAAGGTCATTGAGTCGAGTCCAGTCCCCTGCCTTCACAGCAGGACCAAGTACCATCCCTGATAGATTATTTTGCCCCAGATCCCTAAATGGCCCCCTCAAGGATTGAACTCACCACCCTGGGTTTAGCAGGTCAATGCTCAAACCACTGAGCTATCCCTGTCTCCCCCAATTTGATCCTGTGGAATATGAGTTACACAAAGATATGAAAATGAGGTTAATGTTAGTATTTTCCAACCTTAACTACAGCAATTTGCTATCCGCATGACTCCTCCAACACAGCATTTTACAAACTATGGGCCAGATCCCAAGCTGGTGTAAATTAACATAGTTCCGTTGAAGTCAATTTATACCAACTGAGAATTTGGCCCATTGTCTGCTCACTTAAAATGTCATTCATTTAAATTTTCAACACTCCAGGGAGTTAAGTATTTCTTACGGCCATTTTACAGATGGTTAAATGACTTGCTCAAGGTCACATTGCAAGTCATTGTAAGAGCTTGAATTAGAACTCAGGACTGCCTTACTTCAGTCATATGCTTGTTCCTCTAGATCAAGCTGCCTCCCATGAAAGCAGATGTGCTGAAGTCATAAACTGAAATCTGAACTCAGTTTCTCCCACGCATCCTCCAAGAAGCCCATGGGAGTTAAGGACATGAAGCACTTCACAAAATTGAGTCCTTAATAAGCTAAATCGTCCAAAAAGAGCAAGTAAAACTGGTCAAAAAGTTCTCCAACACAACTGAAATTTTGGTGTGAAAAAAGTGTTTGGGTTCTTGTTGAAACCCCATAAATTCTTTCAACAACCATAAAAATAAAAATCATGTTTTGAAAACTGAAAAACATCAAGTTTTCAGTGTTTCTGAAAAATTCTGTGAAAAAAGCTAGGTGAATATGAACTGTTTTTGTCTCCATTTGTAATGGAAAATAAAGTACATTTCCCAACCAGCTCTAGTGATGAATAAATCAGCTTGGTTGACTGGTTTGCATTTCAGAAGTGAAATAAAGCAACAAGGGCTGTATTTGAAAAGCAGAAAGGGAATGCTATAGATTTTTGCTGGTCAAATAGACAAGGCATAATCTGTGTGATAGTATTTTTGGATAAATCTAAGGATTTGTAGTGGCAAATTTTAATCACATATTCACTAATCCATTAATCATGTGCTCCTGATAAGGAAGTCACTAGCATATTTAGAAAATCCCTGACTTTAGGAACAGTTTAAGAGCACTCACCACTTTGCTGGATGTACTTCGTTGTTTGCAGGATGGGACCCACACGTCTTGACCTACCTGAAAGAATTATGAAAGTAAAGCAATCCCAGAGTGCTGGATTCTGTTTTCACTTTTTTTCCAAGGCTTTCAGAGTTTCTGGTCTAAGACTCTTAAACATATGTGATATAGTTTGCTTTATTTACTTCCAAGCTGATTGTTAGATTTTTGGGAGCAGTATTAAAGCGTTCTATAAATTCCAAGTGAGTATTTTCTATTTTTAGATGTCAATAATAATCAACTAAGTATATGCAGCTTTTCAAAATATAATCTAATGAAAGTAAAATTAGCCAACAAAGTCAATTTGGGACTTTTCATATATTTTGGACTTAAAATACATCTAAAATCAAGCTAACAAATACCTTGGTCCCTAGAAAGCGCATGTATTCACAACTGTTTGCTCAATTTAAGCTTTTTATATGTTTTGCGTCTAAATAAGCCTTATCAAACATTTCTTGCTCCACTGGCAATTTTCTGACCTCCTAGTTGAAGATCTGAGCCCCTAACTTTGGTTCATGGATGAGTAATCACAGCAGGTCCACAACAGAATTTATCCTAGAACTACAAATATATCATCTGCAGCATTGTAAATCAAAGCCTCAAAGAGCATCATTTAGCCTGCAGCTAAAATTGCTTGTTTATCAGATGGTGCCTAGTTTAGCATGGAGCAGTTCCTTGTAAATCTCAGGGACCTTTTACAGCATATACTTAAGCAAGCGTATTGGCTCCTGGGAGACTTTCTGAGAGCTTTAATGACTGCAGACTGCTAAAAGATCCAGGCCTTGGTTTAGTTAAAGTGGTTACTTGTATAGTTTGGCTCCATTTTGTAAACTCACAAAGATAAGGTGTCTGCTTTATCTAAAGCAAGAACAAGCATTAGTTTCTTAGGAAATCTTTATATCCTAAGTGTTAATGTTCTTGTGGCTTTTGGTATTTTGACCTTTGTCTGTTCACTTTTGATTTACTGTGGGAGCAGAGTCTTCTCCCCCTAAGCCCTTCCTATGTTTTATAGCTACTTTGAAAAGCACAATGAAATACTTTCAGCATAGCTTTTAAAGGCTAAAAGCTATACTATTTTTGATTCATAAATATATGCTATGCAAAATTAAAACCCTCCAATAATAAAGAAGCACAAAGACCACTCATTTTCTTAATCCTGTGAAGGTAAACTGTGACCACAACAGCTCAATAGGACTATTAATGACCCTCTCTCTATACCCCATTCCTAGTCCCAGCCCCCCTGTTCAAGTCAGCACTTTGTTCCTGTGTGACAGAAAAGTTTATGGATTCTGGCCTCACTGCTGTAGTGGCAATGGGAAATTGTTCACAAAATTCCTATTGGCTTAAAAGTGTAAGCACTTCCTAGAGTCACGAACAGTGTACTGACAGAAACTACCACCAAGGATACGGTGGCTGCTAACTACTTTCTGATAGATACTCCCATAGAGAATGTAATTCACTAATTATAGAGCTCATGGTCAAAGTCTCTCTTTTTGATATGAGCTAATTACAGTTCACCTCAGTATAATAACCTGCTATATGACAACACCTTTTATCAGCATACAGGGGTACAAAGAGAACAAAGTATTTTAATAGGTTTATTGGAACAAAATCTGCTCTAAATTAAACTGAGGCAACTCTGTCAATACTGCTCCCAGTTATACCAGAATGGAAACCTCATTTATTTCAGGGGTGTTGTTGCAGTGTGAATGAGAGCAGAATTTGGCTCATTATGTTTATAAGCAGTGGAGGTAACACATTTCCAAATCTAATCTAAATCTATCTGTTAGATTTATATCACTTAATGCTTTAAAGCTTTCCCCACTTTTGCAGATTTAGGGAGAAAGTGCTTTTTTCTGTGTTAAGGGTAAAGAGATCTGTCATTTTCTGTGGTGGTTTTACATTTCTTAAACCAAGAATTCTACCTTGTCTATTAAGTACAGCTCCTGCTGGCACCAATCCAACACCTTACACTCAAGCCAAGGACTCCTGAGGATAAGCACACACTGCTTGTCGTGAAGCTAAAAATATGTTCACCTGTTGCATATTTTCCAAACAGAAACAAGCCCCCGTACTACACAGTAAACAAAAAATTAAATAACTTTTAAGCTTAATGGAAATTGCTATATTTTAAAGCTACTCTTTTCCAGTTAGATTGGATTAAATACTCAAAGAGATTCAACAGCATATTGTGCCTAAAACTGACGATGGCACACTTAATGGGGATGCAATTGCACTTGTTCGCACTATTACTGTTAAAAAAAAAAATATTGAAAGATCAAATTCTTTCTTCTTAAGCAAAGCCCAAGTCAAGGGGCTGCGTACAGGAGATGTCTGCTCAGGCTAGGCAAAGAAATCCTTCTTGTCCATCTGTGGAGCACATCTTGAGCTGTTGTTCAGCCACGGCTATTGCCCAGGATCTATAAAAGTCTCTGAGGATTCTAAGCCCTGCAAAGGCACTGCCCCTTCTCTGGCCCACCTCAAAACTCCACTTTCCTACTATCATGGAGCACAACTCATCACTATTGACTGTCCATTGTGGAGCTGGATGTTCTGTTAAAGACGTCCAGGTTTGAACACTGAGCCCTGTATCTCTTTCAAAAGACGCTTCGTACTGTATTTCAGAGGTAGCATGCATACAGTCAGTTACAGCAGTTGCCATAACTTCTTATTTTTATTGAAAAACAATATAAAAATCTAAATAAAATGTAAATAATTATTATAGGAATTAAATCTACTTCCAAACAGATTTAGCTTTTTTTAATGAACACTTGTATTTTACTTATTAGACCAGCGCCTTTTCTTTTACCAGTACTATCCATAGCAGTGGTGGGAAACCTGCGGCCCATCAGGATAATCTGATTGTGGGCTGCGAGACATTTTGCTGACATTGACTGTCCGCAGGCACCGCTCCCTGCTGCTCCCTGTGGCTGCAGTTCTCTATTCCCGGCCAATGAGAGCTGTGGGAAGCGGCAGCCAGCAAGTCCCTGCAGCCCCTTTGCCTGCAGGCACCACTTCCCACATGCATAATCTGATTGCAGGCCGCAGGTTGCCCACCACTGATCCATAGTTGGGTGCTTAAAGGTAATCTGCCATTTGCATAAAAGGACAAAGGTTGCCATGATAACAGAAGCATGTGTTTTACGAGTACAAACTGCTACTTACACTTGGTGTATTATAGCACTGTATATGTTAAAAGCACCATACATATATTAAGTAACCCGGGTAAGGTCAGCGTTAACATCTGACAGATGGGGAAAACTGAGACAGAACGGCAAAATGAACTGCCCCAGGTCACATGGGGTATGACTTACAGTGCTGCAGCAGCACAGCTGGGCCCCAATAGCGAAGATGTACCTACACCAACGGGAGAGCATCTCCCATCGGCATAGGTACTCCACCTCCTCGAGAGGCAGTAGCTATGTCGACGGGAGATTTTCTACACCCCTGAGTGATGTAGTTGTACTGATATGTTTGTCGTGTAGACCAGGCAGATGTCTACACTGCACACTAAGCCTGGGTCTTTGGGAACCAGGCTTGTGGACATGGTGTTTCCAAGCCTGTGCTGGGGCTTCCATCTGGATTGTAAACCTGGATTTACAATTGCTGGACCTGGGTCTCACAGCTGTGCTAATGCATCCATATTGCACTATGCAGACCTTCTAACTTGGGTCTGTGGCTTGAACTGCGTTCACACTGCAAAATGACAGGGCTAGGACTTAAGCCACAGTGAGAGTTGGGCTCTGACCCCCTCTCCTCCAGCAGGTCCTGGGTCCAAGGTCCTGAGTGACTGCTGAGCTGAGTCAGACTGATATATGGATGGAAGGGGTGCTTGGGCTCAAACCTGAGTCAGAGCCTGGGCTTAATGTGCAGTGTGGACATATCCACAATGAATTAGTGGCAGAGTCAGGATTAAAACTCAGAACTTCCTGTCTTCAAACCCTGTGCTCTTTCAGCCTTACAAACTATTACATATTTTTCTGAGTAAAATGCATGTAAAGTGCCACACCAATAAGGTTTTAAATTAATTAATTGTCATGATTTCAAACATACCTTTCAGAAAAACAATGACAATATATTAAATTGAAGTAAAGCACATTCAAAGCAAATACTGCAACAACAAAGAAATCACTCTCAGGAGAAGGTGACTAAAAGAAAAAATGTGCAGGGTTAAATTAAATGAAATACATCAACCGTGAAGGGCTATTCTCTTTATACAGCACAGAATAGACCTATTGGATTGGGTAAGAGGTGGAGTAAGTCAAAGAACCTTGTGCCATGTAGAATATATACCATAATTTCAGTCAGTCTTGAAAGCAAAGAACTGCAAAAGGAGAACACTCCATTTAATGTAGAGCGTCTCTAGCTATTGATCCTAATCTACACTGAACTCAAGGGAAAAAATCCATACCAAAAGCATGCTGAGGTTTGAGCCATCTATGCATCCATCCTTCAGCAATCACCTTCTCTATTAAAATCACTCCAAGTCTTTCTTCAGTGATGTCCTCATGCCAGGCCATCAGATTTCCTAGTGTCTGACCCTACTGTCACAGGCATTTCCTCTACATTTAAGCTGCAGTGCTAATGATAAAATCTTTATTAAATGCAACACGAAATATAATACTTTAACAAATCCAGCCCCTAAAAAGAGGAATTTGTGATTCAAAGATAGCAGTCAGAAAAAAAGAATCACAAGTAGCCCACAAAAGACAGATCATCACTGCCTATAAACAAAAGCCAGAGGTAAAATTCTGGCCCCATAGAAGTCAATGCAAAACTCCCTTTGACTTTAACAGGGCCAGGATTTTACCCAAAGACCTCAAAATAATGCCAGCTTACAGCCCCCCAAAATGTATGTGCCAATTTTTTTAAAGAGCTATTGGCTTCTAAATGGGCTAAATTACTACAAATTACAGAGCTATGTTTTGAAATGTGTTAAAATAAAGACTATATATGCAACTATATATGTTTATTGTACCCATTTCTATTAAGAACTAGGCAAAGATTAGAAGTTGGAGCCAGACAAATTCAAATTAGAAACAAGGTACCAATTTTTAATGGTGACAGTGATTAACCACTGGAACAGGGAAGTAGTGGATTCCCTGTCTCTTGATGTCTTCAGACCAAGACTCAATGCCTTTCTGGAAGATGTGCTTTAGTAAAACTTAATCATTGGGCTTAATAGTGGGTAACGGAGTGAAATTCTATGGCCTGTGTTATACAGGCCAACATTAGGTGATCTAATGGTACCTTCTGGCCTTAAAAAAAAAAAAAAAAAAAATCTATGAATCACAAAGCTCATTGTAACAGAGTGGCTTGCCCTTAAGGGGTGAAGGGCCTATGGCTAGCCAGCCCTGATTAAGAAGGAGCCACACGTGGGCTGGATCAGGTAGTTCACTATAAGAGTGGCAGGCAGCTATAATGAAGAGGAAGCTGGAGAGAGAGAGAAGATGCAGTGCAGTGCAGGGGAGTTGTGAGTTAGAAAAAGTGAAAACTGTTTGGTTATACGTGCAGTTTTTCTCCTCTTGTGAGAAGTGATGATTCTCTTCTGTCTCATCACAATGAGAAAGCCAGCTCTGAATACTGTGAGACTTGGCCTCAGCATGATTTCTTCAAGGCAGAGTGCTCTATAGTCTAGGGACCTCTGCAAAGGGCTCTCGGCCTCCATATTCTGACAGCTTCATCCTGGGTCTTGACAGTTCCATTGTCCCTGATGAATATAGCATTCTTGATGGGATGTGTTTGCAGAGGCAGTCTATGCGATGCCCTGGCCACAATCAGTTGAGTCATGTAGGCTGATGCCAGGGCCTTGAACTGTATCAGGAATTAAATAAGGCGCCTATGAGGTTCATGGGGTGCACTTTAGCAATGTATTCATGCCAGTGTAGCACAGCCAGGCCCCTTCCATCAACCTCAGATAGAGTAAGTCACTATACTTCAACCAGCTGAGAAAGGCATGCATCGTAGTTGCCCGATTGCCCTCTGATAGGAACTGATGCAGCTTCTTGGCTAGCCAGAGATGATAAAATCAATTTCTCCTACTACTGTTCTTTGAGCGTCCCTACAGATTCCCAGGCTTGAAGTGTCGGTGGTGCAACTCTGACAGTGGAACACGTCACAGCAGTTTTGTTGGAGCAATCTCATGCGCCCCCCTCCTGCCCTATAAAAGGGGGCGTGGTGTTTTGGCTGCCTCAGTTCTTTCTAACTATGGTTGCAGACAGACTGGAACCTGTCTGGATCCAGCCTAGATCCACTTCTTCAATCAGCAGTGATATAGCTACTTTTAGTTGTTCTTAGTTAGGAGTGTAGTTTTCTCTCTTTCTTTCATTTTATTCAAATTATTTTATTTGTTGAGGCTCCTTTAGATTCTGCACCCTAGTGCGGTCTCATGGGTCCTATGGTACATCTGAAGGAAGGGCCAGACTTAGGGAAAATCACAGCCTGGGTGAACTTTTAGCACCTTTCTTTGAGTCCAGATGCATGGGGGTTGGGTGGATGGAGGGAGGGAAGGCAGCTCCCCATCCAGTGACCGTTCCCACTGTGGCTGGGAAGCAATGGGGGCAAGAAGCACGGGGAGGGGTGGTGCAGAGCTTCCTGCAGCCAGGGGAGTTTCCCAGAGGTGGGAACCACCTATTATTATTGCCTGACACGTCCCATTATAAGACCATGTTTTCAGCTGCTTATAATCTTGACAAACTTGAACTGTTTAGCTGATATTTTGTGAGAATGAAGTTAGCAAAATAATACATTGTTTTGCTCCTGTCAAAAAGTTCTGGAGCTCCCTCCCCACTTTTTTTTTTTTAATAGCGTGCAGTACATCAAGCTTAGACCCATACATTAAACAATGAAGAGAAAACAAAATATTGAATAGCTTCTCAGTAAGTGAACACTATCCATCCTGGGCACTGACTGGGGTAGAGGTCCCTGTGGAAAAAATAATGTGTGACCATGTAATTAAAGACTGTGTCATAATGTAAACACACAAAGGTGCCAAATTAAGATTGCACTGGCATAGGCAACCTTAATTCTGGTATTCTCTAACTTTTGAGTGTTTCACTCTTCAATTTATTAATAGTGAGAAAGTGTGTGTCAGTGAGAGAGAGAGGAGAGAAGACATGATAGATCTAGGTGGGACAAAAACGAGAACTTTTGAAGAGGAGGACCAGTTGCACATTCCAACTCCCTGGGATCTGAAGAACAGGAATGTCTTTGGAGTGTTTCCTCACCCATTCCTGCTGGGGATTGAGAGTGAGTCAGTACTTGTGAGAATAGTTTTCTAGGGAACATGTTAAATTACATTATTAATTCATATTGGAGAGTTTGCAATGCTCTGTGTAGATACTTTAGTTTGCTGTAATACAGTGGTTCTCAAACTTTTGTACTGGTGACCCCTTTCACATAGCAAGCCTCTGAGTACAACCCCCCCTTATAAATTAAAACACTTTTAAATATATTTAACACCATTATAAATGCTGGAGGCAAAGCGGGGTTTGGGGCAGAGGCTGACAGTTCGCGACCCCCATGTAATAACCCCCTGAGGGGTCCCGATCCCCAGTTTGAGAACCCCTGCTGTAATATCATGTAACATAGCGTTGCTTGTCATCAAATAGCTATTCATGCTGCAAGGGAACTCGAGTTTATATTATATATATACATGTTTCACAATGTTTTCATTCTGAGAAGTTCTACAAAGTACAGAAACTTGGGGGGAAACTCAGATAATCCAGGAGGATTTAAAAATAGTGTCAAATATGCCTATTACTCTTCTTCACTAGAGCCACACAGGCTCTTTGTTTTTGTGGACTTGTCCCATTGGAGCTGGTGTTTCCTTTCTAAATGTCATTTAAGCAGTGACATCCCAGGCGTCCATCCTGCTTTCATCAATTGACCAATGTGCAGCAGATAGTGCAAATGGCCCAGCAGGTATTTTCAGTATCAATGTAAAAAAAAAAAAAACCCATAACACCGCAGCCAACCTTACCTTTCTGCTGATTCTCTGCTGTTGCACCTGGTGGCACTAATGGATGCTCAGTGAGACAGACATTGTCTGAAACCTGAAAATAATGTAGGTTGAAACTCTCCAGCCTGAAGTATACACCCATTTGTTTTCCTTACTGGCATGTTTTGTGCTGTCCCAGGCCCCTCTTCCTCCTTAGAAGAAACACTGTGAATATTAGGAGTTTCAGTCAATATTATTGCCCCCTTCTCTCTGCTAGACTCAGTGACTGACTCCTCAGTCTAAGACACAACCGGATTCTTTGTCCACTTCCATGTCTAGAAAGAAATTTAGAGAGGCACAGTTATTGTCATAGCCAATGGCTCCACATATAGCACTTGGTAATCGTTTGCTGTTTGGCTCCTGTTCAACAAGATCTGCTTAGTTTGTCTAGTTGTGGAGGAGGGAGGGGAAGATACAGTTGACCTTTGTTTCCGTACAATAGCACCACTCGTTTTCTCAGAGTGGCAGTGGCACGGACACATTGTTTTTCAGGAGGTATATATTTGATGGATTATACCTAGTGAAACTAGCTAAAGCAGCAGCCACAGCCCCTTTCATGTTGCTGAACATGAAGTGATATAGTCAATCTCATTATGTTAGACTACAATTTTGTGGCAGTGCACTAAAGTGTCAAACCTTTGCTAAAATGGAGAGAACGCTAACCTGTCAGAGGAAAGGGGTCAAGAAGATTTCATGATTTGGAGAAAGGCCTCAAAGATTTGGGTTGTCCCCTGAGGATACCCAAGTACACAAAAATCAGTCAATCATTCATTCATGGATGGTATTATTTATTTTAATGTCCCAAACATGCTAGATGCTTTGTAGACAAATATGGAGATCAGATGTCTGCTTCCTAAAGATCTTATAAATAAAATTGTGCTTCCTACAGCCTTTCAGCAGACAGAAGTGACATACCAGTATTCCCTGGCTTTAAATTAAGTAGTCTGACTTGTTTACCACCCTGTTCCCTAATTTGTGTTTGGTGATGAAGTTCACTATATTCCTTTTAAAAGCATCAGATATAATATCTTTAAAGTCTCTCAATCAATTAGGTTATCTCTGAATGCAATGAGGTTGCTCTAATTTTGCATAGATTTCTTAAGTCCAGACCTATAAAATACTCTCGTTATGAAACATTTGGGTGATGATCATTAAAAATATTATTCTCTGGACGTGAAATCTCAGCCCCATTCAAAACAATGGCCGAACTCTCATTGATGTTAGTAGGGTCAGGATTTCAGCCTAGATGAGGGAATAATTAGAGTTCCATTACTAGGAATATACTTACAAATTATCCTTCTGAAGCAGGCATAAGATACCCAGACTTCCCCCGCTCCTCCTGCCATTTACAAATATTTCATTGTGTCCAGTAGTTAGGTCAGTGTAAATTTCCCAGCTTCTCTAAATGTGAAATATAGAGCCACTCCGGGCTCTTTCCTAAATGAGTATAGCAGGGTCCCCTCATGGCCAGAGCTGCCTCTGCAGTGCCCTCCTAACAATTCCTCCCCTCTTCAGGACTCTCCCGTTACACACTCACCAAATAAACAGCCTCCAGGTCCTTCTTTAGACTTTTTCATTTCCCTAATACAACAAACCAAAACTGACAACAACAGCAGAACGGTTACCCTGCTGGTCCACAGCTTACCGCCAGGCCTCCTGCCTCTGGCAGCCTCAGCAACTCTCACGACCCCCCCGACTAGCAGCTTCCTCTTCATTGCAACTTTCTGCTGCTCTCATAGTGGAACCAGCTGTGGCTCTTTCATAATCAGGGCTGGCCAGCCCTAGGCCTTCCAGTCCTTACAAGTAAGCCCTCCTTACACTCCTCTCCTAAAACATCACCCACCCCAGGGCAAGTTCTACTTGAGGAGATACTTCCCACCCACCCACTCACAATTTACCAGTGTCACTGGCCATATGAATGCAAGAATGGGGCTTTCAGAGACTCCACCTCCTTTCCTGTAGGGTTGCCTGATGTTCCTCAACTAACTGCTCCCATGTTCCCTGAGAAGGCGCTTGAGCTATCCACACTTCCCTTGTTTCCTCAAGACCCACCCTTTAGGTGCCCACCACCTCCCCATAGAACATTGTCTGGGTCCCAACAACCACCCCTGGAGCACAGTTTGGGTTCCACTGTCCCTGGTCCGGCACTTGCTTCCCAGGACTCCTCTCTGTCTGGGACCTAACACTAAAACTTCTACACTGTCTGTTTGTCTCAACTTCTTTCCCTGGGTGATCTGGCTTTCTGGTCTAAACTCTCTCCTGTATCTATAGAGTGGGCCAGAACCCCTTACTCTTCCTGCCTCTTTTCAGATACATGGAGTTCATAAAGTCTACTAAGAAACTATACATAACACCAACATTTGCCAGGCAGTCCTGGTGAACATGTCCCATTTTTGGCAAGATCCGTTCCCTTTCTTGTCCAACTTCCCTGTGGTTCCAGTCTTCAAAAGAGTAAGTACTCCACTTATGACCTTCCATCCCAATGTCAAGCTGTCTGGGGTGGCTCATGAGCCTGGGTACCAACTTCAGGACAGGCTGTTACAAACCAGGGCACAAACCCCAAACGGGTTGTGAGTTCTATACTTAGATTTCACCAACCAAGTATCAAGTGTGAACTCTAGCACTATAACAGCTTTAACATGGAGTCACAGACAGTCCCCCTTGGGAACTCCAGTCTATCTTACCACCCAGGCAAGACTGCCTTTGTGATATATTGTCCCTTACACCAAAAATCACAACAATATTGAGGTTACTCTCAGTCTCAAAGGACTGGCCACTTACCGCAGGTCAATTGCACTCTAGATCCGACACCAAAGACAACACTTGTAGTGAATCCTATAATAAACTATCTAAAGTTTTATTAACTAAGAAAAAGAAATGAGACTTATTTACAAAGTTAAAGCAGGTAAACATACACACACAAATGAGTTACAGTGTTAGGTTCCAGAAGGTGGTAAAAGCTTTTATAATAAACAAGCTCCATAAGTCCTTAGGGCTATCCCAGGCCAAGCACTGGGGATCCCTTGCTAATGCTTAGCCATCCCAAAGTCCAAGCAGCACAGAGAACCAGTTCTTTCTTGCCAGGGATTTTTATTTCCTTCCCCCAGAATTCAAACTGATGGGACGAGTCCACCTACACATCTCCTCTTCTTGGGTGTAGGGAGGAGTAATCAACAAAGTCTTTTGTCCTCTGATGTTCTAAAATGGCTCATTTGGTTTTAATGGGCCTTCTTGGTGAGCAGGACCTAATACTTTCTGTAAGAAGTCAGCATTTTACATTAATTAATGCTCCTTTCCTGTTTGATAACTTATACAATTACAGAGGTTTACAGTGCAAACACGCAATATAACCTTATAACATGGAGTACAGAAGATATAACTGAGATTAATGCATGCAGCAACTTACAAGCATTTCACAAAGTCTAGATACTAAACATGTGTATAAATCTAATACCTATTTTAACAATACTAGCACAAAGGTGAGCCAGACTGGTTTCCAGATATGCATTTGTCAGTGTTCAGTGAGTCCTAAGGGCCTTGGCATGAGCTGGCACCTGGTCTGCCAGCATCACATGAGACACATACCTTGTAGGGGCTCTTCTTCCTCCTCAGAGGGGACAGACTCTTAGTAGACGACCCCAGGCTACCCATGTGGCTGAAATAATACTCTGTAAAGTCACATTCCATGACAGGCGTTTCCTCTGAATGCGTTCTGCTTTCCCACAACAAAAACACACTACTGGGGTCTCTCTATCATTCCTTATGGAGTTTTTACCAATTGGCCAGGATAGATGAGCTGTTGATCATTCTTCTGAGGCCCCATGCCCTGGGCTAGTTTTAACTTCTTCCCTCTGTGGGCTTCTCCTGGTCGGGGTATCCCTTCTACTGGCCTTCCCCCGAAATTGGGTGGTCCTGATCTGGCCCATTGCTCCAACAGCTCGGCTCCTTCTGCTTCCAAGCAAGCCTCTGCCTTCCCCAGCCAAAACCACTCTAACTGGGTTTGAGCTCCCACAGGCAGGACTTACAAGAATTGTTCTAGAACAATGAAGTCCATGATTTTCCCCAGAGAGTTCATCTCTGGACTCAGACCCCGTTCAGCCAGATTCCACAACCTCTGGGCTACCACGTGGGATCATGCACCCTGCGGAAATGGCTCGATGCAGAATTTATGCTGGTATGCTTCTGGCATCAGTCCTAATCTGTCTAAAATGGCTGCTTTCAATTTGGGGCATGACTCTGAGTTTTGCCTGCGAGTCACTCAAAGCTCCATAAGCAGCTTGAGCCTCGCCAGTGAAAAATGGCACCGTTCTGGCTGCCCAAGTGGAGTCTTCCTGGCCCACAGCATGGGAGACCTGCTCAAAGATGCAGAGAAAGGTATCAGTGTCATCCTCAGGGCCCCCATTTTGCCCAGGCCAGGCCTGCCCTGTATTAGTCCTGTAAAAGTCTCTAGTTACTGCAGAAACTGCTCCTTTTGTTGGCATTGAGACCCCCGCCACTGCTGCTGGCTGGCAAACTGTATCTCTCTGCTACTTCTGTTGCCTTTGCAAAAGTTATAGGAGTAGGGCCTGACTCGATTGTTGCAGTTCTGTGAGTAAGTGGACAATGTCCTCCATCCCTCTTGTAATGGCATCCCTTCAGTTTCCACTTCCCTCCTTGATGGAACGAAGTTGTGAAATTCATATAGTAGGGTCGGCCGCCTCCCATGCACCCCTATGTGCCTCTGTGGTTCCCTGCTAACAATTTTTCCCCTTCTCAGAACTCTCCCATTACATTAACACCAAACAAACAGTCTCATAGGCCCTTCTGTCCAGTCTTCAGTCTCCAGGTCCTTCTGGCCAGGCTTTTATTCCTTTCATTTTCCTAATACAGCAAATCAAAATTGAAAACACCACCACAACAGTTACCCTGCTGGTCTTGAGTTCTGTCCTCAGAGGTATCTCTTCCACAGCTTAGCGCCAGGCCTCCTGCCTCTGGCCATCCCAGCAAGTGGGGAAATGACTGTCAAGTAGTTTCTCCTTTGAAGTTTCATTCTGGACTTTTTTTAAAATGCCCTTTATTTCCTATGTTAGTGCCTAGATCATATGGTGATTTGGGCCTAATAATTTACTAGTCATAAGAAAAAATGGCAAATGTCATATCCCTTTATCATGATCCTCCTCGCACATTTTCCTAAGCAATGATTATTTGGCAACTTTATAAAACAGTGCAGTGAAGAGCAATGCATGAAGTAAAGCAAGCTGGAAGGGGTTGCAAGTGCTTTGGAGGATAGAATTACAATTCAAAATGATCTGGAGAAATGGTCTGAAGTCAATACGATGAAATTCAATAAGGACAAATGCAAAGTACTCCGCTTAGGAAGGAACAATCAGTTGCACACATACAAAATGGGAAATGACTGCCTAGGAAGGAGTACTGCGGAAAGAGATCTGGGGGGTCAGAGTGGACCACAAGCTAAATATGAGTCAACAGTGTAACACTGTTGCAAAAAAAGTGAACATCATTCTGGGATGTATTAGCAGGAGTGTTGTAAGCAAGGCACAAGAAGTAATTCTTCTGCTGTACTCCGCGCTGATTAGGCCTCTACTGGAGTATTGTGTCCAATTGTGGGTGTCACGTTTCAGGAAAAATGTGGACAAATTGGAGAAAGACCAGAGAAGAGTGACAAAAATGATTAAAGATCTATAAAACATGATCTGTGAAGGAAGATTTTAAAAATTGAGTTTGTTTAGTCTGGAAAAGAGAAGACTGAGAGGGGACATGATAACAGTTTTCAAGTACATAAAAGGTTGTTACAAGGAGAAGAGAGAAGAATTGTTCTTCTTAACCGCTGAGGATAGGACAAGAAGCAATGGACTTAAATTGCAGCAAGAGAGGTTTAGGTTGGACATTAGGAGAAACTTCCTAACTGTCAGTGTGGTTAAGCACTGGAATAAGTTGCCTAGGGAAGTTGTGGAATCTCCATCATTGGAGATTTTTAAGAGCAGGTTAGACAAACACCTGTCAGGAATGGTCTAGATAATACTTAGCCCTGCCATGAGTGCAGGGGACTTGAGGTCCCTTCCAGTCCCATGATTCTATGCCATGCTCACAGCAGAGATATGTGGACCAGTGATCAGACTGTAGTTTATGAGTAAAATTTTCAAAACTATCCAAGTGACTTTCCCAAGTGAAAGTCAAATGGAACTGAGACCCCTAAGTCACTTAAGCACTTTTGAAATTTTTACTCTACATGTTATTAAACCACCTGGACAATTGTTCAGTTTGCTGAATCTGCCGCTACAACATAAGTGTTAAATGATGGTTTGATTTTTGTTTGTTGTTAACTCTGCAGTCAATCTACTGTTGGAGTTTCAGCAGCAGTTTGTAGTGTAGCTTACTCCCAAGCAGAGGTGCAACCAGAATTTTCTTAAGGAAGGGACCCCAGCCATGAGGCAGAGAAACTGGTGGTGTGTGGGATGCCTCGTGGGTACAGCCCACCTTGGCATATGGCTCACAGAGAGCAAAGCCAGCCCTAGGGAGGTTTGGGAGGCTGCAGGGAGGGAAGGAAGCACTGGGACATGCCGAGCCCATGCTCTCAGTGCCAGGGCAGCCCACAGAACACAGGGGCAGGTACTGTGCAGCTCTTTGAGTCCCCATCACCCTTGCTGTCAGACAGCGGGATATGGGCAGTCATGCCTTGTGGTTGGAGCAGGAGTCAATAGCCAGGAATAGGAGCCTAGGGTCAGAGCCAGAGCCAAAGGCCAGACCCAAGAGCCAGAGCTGGAGTCAGAGATCGGAGCCAAGGGTCAGTGCTGGGTTACTTGGAGTGAGACAAGGCAGGGGCAGAGCTGGGTCTGGGGCAGGAATAGGGTGGGAGCAGGACTGGGAACAAGCAGGCATAGGAGCTCTCACAGCTGTGGGTGAATGCTTTGAGCAGCCACTCAACTACGGCTGCTGCTGGGCTTAAGAGCTGGTCTGCTGCCTCTTTTCACCAGTCAGGCTGTGTGGCCAATCAGGCAGCCTACTACAGGCCAGCTGATCTCGTTAGGTGGCCCAGGGACTGTCTCTGCTGCAGGCCCTAGTTCCCAACACTTGCTTCTCATGGAAAGTCTTGGCATCTGGGTGGCAACCCCTGCCCCCATCCCTGCTGCTGCCCTGCCTGAGACCTGGGGCTTAGGGAAGTGACAGGGCCTCCCCTTCAATCTACAGCACTGGGGCTCCAGCAGAGGCTACCCCACTAGGCAGGGATGCAGGCACCCCAGCTCATTACTTCCTGTGCAGGAGGCAAGCCCCTGGCCGTAGGTTTGCCCCAAGCTGCTGTCTCAGGAATGGCCAGGAGGGGAGGCAGTGACTGCTGGGTCTCTGCTCAGTGCCAGCTGCGGGGGGGCCTGATGACAAAATCATCGGTAACCATACACACCCTGCTTTCTACATTGATTGAACTCTGTCACCAGCGGCGGCTCCAGGCACCAGCGCTCCAAGTGCGTGCCTGGGGCGGCAAGCCACGGGGGGCGCCCTGCCGGTCCCTGCGAGGGCGGCAGTCAGGCAGCCTTCGGTGGCTTGCCTGCGGGAGGTCCGCCGGTCCCGCGGATTCGGCAGCAATTCGGCGGCGGGTACGCCGAAGCCGTGGGACCGGCGGACCTCCTGCAGGCGTGCCGCCAAATCCGCGTTACCAGCGGACCTCCCGCAGGCGTGCTGCCGAAGGCAGCCTGCCTGCCGTGCTTGGGGCGGCAAAAAAGCTAGAGCCGCCCCTGCGTGTCACAGGTTGCTGGCCCCTTTTAGGGGAATCTGGGTCCAAGCTACCTGTGACCAGGTAGTAATGTAAGGAGCCCATCCAGGGCAGTTAATTGAGCAACAAGCACCCGGGTCTGATAAAAAGGCCCTCGTGGCTCAGGTACAGGGAGGTGCTCATAAAGAGACACGCTCACATAAAGGACAGGCGCTCCCACAGCTGAGACCCCCAGGCCCCAAGGAGGAGGGCTGAGCCCAAAGGGAGAGACTATTCTCACCATGACCCATTGAAATCCACTTGCCAAATACCAAACACCCTAAGCCAATGGGAACTAGTTACTTGGAAAGTCGGCAATGATCTCATGGACATGTCTAGTGCCACTTATTCAGTATCTTCAACAAGTGCCATGCTGCAGCATGTAATGAAAGAACAAATGGATGCATGAAAACAACTTTCCTAGGCTTTTCTCAGACCAGGTGAATTAATTGCATTATCCCAGCTTTCACATGAATCTCAGCATGGTGGGCTAGTAGCTTCTAGTGTTTCCAAACAAAAACTCTATTGGGGGTAAAGGAATCTTCCAGTTCTTCTGGACATTCATCCTGATGTAATTCTACTGGCCTCATCACTCCAGAAATAAATGTGATGCACTGTGCTTGAAAGAACTGCAGTGTGAGTGGAGGGCCCAAGCTGGACATCAGGCCAGCAGGGAGGACGCAAGAACAAGTAGTTCACCTGGAGTATCACCTTCCTAGGAGGTTTGCTGTGGCAGAATGCCACTCCAAAGAGGCCTTTGTGTGAGGTTCCTCAGATGTGGGCTTTGCACAGAATTTTGTTGACATAGGAAGATAGATGTGTTTACATTCGGGCACTTCTTTAACCAACCCACTTAGTACTGTTTTAAATACATGCCCTACCTTATTTCTAGTACCCTCTTTAAGCATGCCCTACCCTCTTTCTCATTACTTACAGTAGTACCATGTCTTTGTACTGTTACGGATAGAGGAGCCCTGCTAATTATACCCAGTTACTCCATTTGCAGAACAAAACGTGTGCCACTCATTTGGTTTAGAACTAAGCTGAAAACCTGAGAGCATGTGAGAGAAAGTTCACAGCACAGTTCAGAAGCATTTTTTCGTCTCATCATTAATGTTCTGATTTATTATTTGTATTGCAGTAGCACCCACAGGCCTTGATCCCATTGTACAAACACACTCCCTGTCGCCAAGAGCCGATTATCCAACTCAGCCCAGGACCTGTAACCTCCTGGCGGTCATGAACAGGTTTCAACGTGTCATGACCAACCTGTCCTTCCCATTTTGCTAAATGGGAGTAAACGTGCTAGATCCTGGCCAGATAGGGAGTGGGATTGCAAGGATCCCAGTATGGAAAAGGTTGAGAATCACTGATCTAATTTAAGACAAGATGCAACAATGTGAGTGTAATGAACAGTAGGATGGAAGGAGGACAGGTAAGTGTCATCACTCTTTTTGCCTCTGTTCCTTATATGTGTGGATTTAATCTCTTCTTTGTCCTGAGGAATTTTTCTATAATGAGAGATCATGTTTGATGAGAATCCATGCAGAAACTAGAGGTCAATTTCTATAGGTGCTGGACATTTCCCTATGTTTTTAAGGATACTCCAGGAGTACTCTCCTTTGAGGTGTTTCAGTTCCAACAGCTCTTTAGTAATTATTTTAAATAGAATGTGTAGTTTTTGACATGCAGGAACATACAGCTTTAAAGATGGGAAAGTGGAAATGGTCCAGTAATCTCATCTGGTGCACTGCTCTCTATTTAATTGCATTGCAGTGGGGGGCAGGTCAGCAAGATGGGTGGGAACAAGTGAGCTATTTTGGTTTTCCTTGACACAGCATAAGACTTTTCTGAAACACTGACTAATGTAATTTCCCAGAGTTGTCAGGATTGTACTCCTTGTGCTGCTGTATCTGTTCCGAAATATTGATTTTAGCAGCAAGGAATTCCTCTTAATAAAGTTTCTTTCATCCCACATTAGAAGATGAGGTTTTAAGTTGGCAAAATGATTAAAAGTAGAAACTATTGCTGAGCAAGATACTTTTTGAAACAATTCTTTCTACAGTACTCGATCCCCGTTTTCATGCATTAATGATGACCCATTTCCCTGCATTTCATTGATTAGAGCTGCATTATGAAAATAGTGTTGCCATTAGAAATGAGATACATATTAACTATGTTTATAGTGACTGCATATATAGTGCAACATTGTAAATGTAATCTGATTCAATTTTGCTTTAAAATAGTATTTCCATTATATGTAGTCTAGGCTAAATTCTCATTAATATTAGAAAACATATTTAACTGCAACTGATTCAGAAGGAATCAACTCAATGGTTATAATCTATTTAGGAAGGATCAAGAAGGCAAAAGTGCAGGTGCAGTGATACTTTATGTCAAAAATGGCATTACCTGTATCCAAGTCACTGATAACTCGGAAGAAAATTATCTTAAATGTTTATGGATCAATGTTCTAACAGTGAAGGATTAGATTAGTTGTTTTCTGCTACAGACCACCAAATCACACTCAGGAACAGGATGTCCAGCTCCTTATGTATCTACCTACAATGTGTGTGTGTGGGGGGGGGGGGAAGCTGTGTGATCTTGGGGACTTCAATTTGAATGACCTGTGCTGGAGGTCTCATGCTGCCAGTACTAAAATATTCTTGGAATTTCTAAATATTAGAGACGACAATTTTCTTGCTCAACGTGTTGCATCCATTATGGGGGAATTCTATATTAGACCTCGTCTTGACTGATAAAAAGGAACTGATAACAGAACTAAAAATTAATGGTAACTTAGGTACAAGTGATCATGACTTGATCACATGTATAATGTGTAACCAGACATATATATATATGTATATATATATATATATACACACACACACACACACACACACACACACACACACGTTGTCCTTTAAAAGGACTAATTTCACAAAGCTGAAAACAATTATGAGCCAAACCTGCTGTGAGGAAGAATTTAGTTAGAAAAGTGTGAGTGGTAATTGAGAATTGCTTAAGAACACTTTACTAGATGTCCCCAAAGCCACAATCCCACAAATCAAGGAAGGCCATATTGGTTAAAAAAAACACAAGCTGGTTTAGAGAAGAAGTGAAGACAGCTATAAAAAATAAATAAAAATATATAACAAATGGATGAAAGGCAAAGTTGATAGTAATGAATTATAAATCAGAAGATAGGAATTATAGAAAATTGATAAGGGAAGCAAAGAGACAAGGAGAAATCTATGACTCGCAAAGTTAAGGACAAGAAGTTTTGTTGATTAAGTATATAACATCAACACTATTTCCTTTAACTACTGTAAGGAATTTGACTTGGTACTACATGATATTTTGATTAAAAGCTAAAAAAAAAAATTAACATGGCTCACATTAAACAGATTAAAAAGTTTAAAATGAATAGGTTTTAAAACGTAATTATAAACAGGGAATCATTGTCAGGCTGGTGGGTTGCTAGTGGGATCCTGAAGGGATCCGTTCTTGACCCTATGTTATTTAACACCTTTATCTATGACCTGGAAGAAAACATCTGATAAAGTTTGCTGATGACACAAAAATCAGGGAAGAGGTAAATAATGAAGAGAACAGATCACTGATACAACTCAATTTGGATTGCTTGGTAAGCTGGACACAAGCAAACAGTATGTGTTTTAGTATGGCTATATGTAAATGAATACATATAGCAACAAAAAAAAATGAAGGCCCTACTTACACAATGAGGGTCTCTATCCTGGGAAGCAGTGACTCTGAAAAAAAATATGGGGGTCACGCAGATAATCAGCTGAATATGAGCTGTCAGTTTGATGCTGTGGCCAAAAGGGCTAATGCGATTCTTGGATGCATAAACAGGGGAATCTTCAAGTGGTAAAGAAGTTGTTTTACTTGTATATTTGGCACTGGTGCGACTGCTGCTGGAATATTATGTACAGTCCTGGTGCCCACCATTCAAGAAGATGTTGATAAATTGGAGAAGGTTCAGAGAAGAGCCCCAAGAACAATTAAAGGATTACAAAACATATTTTATAGTTAGGTTTGGCAGAATTTTACTGTACACCTCTACCCCAATATAACGCGACCCGATATAACATGAATTCGGATATAACGTGGTAAAGCAATGCTCCGGAGGGGGGGGGGGGGGG
>NW_020664413.1:40268408-40273966 GCF_002925995.2 Terrapene triunguis
GTTTATTTTAAGCATTTTTTTAGATGTTTATCAACTTATATTTTCATGGTTACAGAAAATTATGGGCAGGGGGGAAGTCAGACAATTATTTAATGATAGACATTGAGAGTCAAAAAGTGAAAGCTTTATAAACTGTTGAAATGCACATGGTCAACATCACATGTCAAAGTGTACAACGTAAATATCCTTAAATCAAGAAATTATACCTGCTTTTACTATTCATTTGCTAGTCCATTTGTAACAAGCATAATTCAATAGTCTAAATCACTGAATTTTGACTCTAAATGTTCTCAAGCAGCATTTGTCTTACTTTGCCTATCTGTAAATTTTGATTATTATCAATGAAATATTTGTCTTGGTTTGTGTGTGTGGTAGAATTGATGTTTACCAACATTTACCAACAAAATCTAATCCTTCCAAGCCTACTTATTGTGATAGACCCGAAGAGCTCAATCTATTCAGCTTAAAAAGAGAAGGTTAAGGGGTGACTTGATTACAGTTTATAAATACCTACGTAGGGAACAAATATTTAATAATGGGCTCTTCAGTCTAGCAGACAAAGATATAAGATGACCCAATGGCTGGAAGTCGAAGCTAGACAAATTCAGACTAGAAATAAGGCACAAATTTTTTACAGTGAGAGTAATTAACCATAGGAGCAATTTATCAAAGGTCGTGGTGGATTCTTCATCACTGACCAGTTTTCAATCAAGATTGGATGTTGTTCTAAAAGATCTGCTCTAAGAATCTATGGCCTGTGTTACACAGGAGGTCAGACTAGATGATTACAAAGGTTTGTTCTGGCCTTAAAAACTATGCATCTATGTGAACAGCTTTTATTTTAAGTGAGTGTTTTATTTTTAAGCAAGAATACAGATTTTTTTATGCCTTCAAATGTTTTTATATATTTATATATATATATAATTGTCCTCATTGTTTTTGTTACTGCCAGTATTGCTTCCTGCAAGATATTGGTAGAAATGAGAGATACATATCATGCTGGTATCATAAATGAAATGAAAATAAATGCTGCTCATCACTCTACCGTCTGCCAATTTTTCTATCTCATTCTGCTGCTCCTCAGTGTAATATATTGTAAGAGTTAGTTCTGCCTATAAGGGAATCATGCTTGTTGACAAAAACCTCCAGTTTAAAAATGGCTGTGTATATTAATTTCCCCACATATATGCATGATAGGTAGAAATGGGACATTTGTTCAATGTTCCACAAGTGTTTTTCTGTAATGAATTAACACTACAAGAAATTAATCAGCATCACCTTTCTATTTGCATTATAATGGATTTTAAAATAACTAAAATTTTACTTTAACGTTTGTACTGCAGGGAGGGAGGGGGGACTTTTTACAGCGATAAAACACTCAACATTTTAGACAGCCCAAAAGTATCCTTGATTGTATATAGTGAATTTTTAATCTATTTCCTGGGACTTCTTATTTTATATTTAAGTTACATACAAAAAGAATACAAAACTCTGGTTTTGGTGGTATTATGAAATAGCTTAGAGGAATGTGACTTTTAGCTTGAGGCAGAACCAACAGTCCACTCTTTTGCTTGACCTCTGTATATCTGGAGGATATGGTAAACATATTGAAACTTTGTTGTGTTCCACAGTGAGGGAATGAAGTGCATCGATTGCTTGTGATTATTAGCTAGAGTGGGATAAGCCTTCTCCTTATTATGCAGATTAGTGAAGCTCTCAGTTCCAACATATTGTACAGATGCAGGAGAGCAGCTGCTCTTACAGATGGTAAATACACAGCTCCATTAGTATGTATCTATTGTCTGCTCTTGGCTTGCTTAGAGGATGGCAGGACTGTGTAAAGAGGAATTGTTATACAGTGAAATGTAAAGGAGAGCACATACTCTTAAAAATCCTTACCCAAGAGACTATTTACACAGCAGGGCAGACAGCAATCAAATTAGAAATGTACCCTAAATAAGGGCTTTCGTATGTCACAATTAAGCTTGGGTAGTTTTTTAAACAGATTAACCATTAAAATCAAGGAGTATAATTCAAATTTCACAACAAACTGCTGTTAAACAATCAGATTAAAAGAGAAATCCTATGAGGTTCATTGATGATTTTGTAGGATATTCAGCTCTTTTGGGACCAACTTTTAAAAATAAATAAATAAACACAAATCCTAGTTTATTTTACATAATCTTACAACAGTGTTCAATATGGAATTATATTTCATTTATTACATTTTTCACCGCAAGAATATAGCATTTTCATGCAATTGTTGAATTAATGAGACCTGAAGCAGCTACGTTTAAGTTAGTATGGACAGCATTGATTGTGCATGCATGTCAATTATTCTTTGAGAAAATGCTAAACAGAACATTAGTTAACTGTGTGGTAATTTTTAATGTTATGCACAATGCTTGCGGAAACATAGCTACAGGCTGATTACTGAAAGTAATGGGCAGTAATTTGGGACATCATTTGTGTCTAGATGCATTAATTATGATGTTATGAGATATCTTAAAATTTAGTGAATAGTTTACCTTTGTAGTTTCTAGTCAAGAGAGGATTTACTGGGTTTTTGGAGGGAAAGGGTAAAACCCTCATTTATGGTGTCATTCTAGTCTGAAAGTCCTGATATCTAAAAATAAGAACTTGCAGCCAAATTTTTTGGGGAAGAATATGCATTTGGGAGTGTAACGGGGTATACTGGCCCTTTAAGACTAAGGGAGGCCAGAAGACCCCGTTCCAAGGACAATGGAATAAAGATAGGCTTTGTAGCAGGAAGTGATCCCAGGAAATAGTAGTTGGATGGGAAAAGTACAGTATCCTGGTCTGAAGGGTCCAGGACCAGGAGCTGTGTAGTGTAGGGTTGGTTAGAGCTCCCCTCTCTCACAACCAATTCGGGGTGGAAGCTCTCCAAAGGAGCGCAGTATATATATGCTGCCTTTTCCCTCAGGACAGAAAGACAAAGCCAGAAGACTGAGCTTCTGCAGGGAAGTACGGGATTGGTGGCTCCATGAATAGCAGTCTAAGGCAGAATAAGTGCAGTATGAACTACTGTATTGTGTTGCTATGATGGACTTTACATGTGTCGCATTAAGGACAATTTTGAACTGCTTTCAGTTACTAAGTCAGCCCCAGGCAGTGGCTGGTGGTGATCTTGAGAAACACTCTGGGTTGTTCCTTAGAAGTCCCAAAGAGGGGGAGCAAAGGTAGGGCAGGGCAGAGACACTTCTGACTATGAGGGGGTACACAGTAAATAGTAACCCCATTTCAATGAGAATAAAGAAACGTGAACCACCCATGTTCACTTCAAATAGCGTTTTACCCTCTCTGACTGGTTTTGGAAGGTGAGGCAATGCTTAAATGTCCATATGTTTGGGAACAGGAAGACAATCTGTTTAAAAATTGATGAGCCAAGTCATTAGAAAAATGTCTGAAAATTTACCACACATACTTTGCTGGAATTCCAGATGATAGGAAGTTACAGCCTACGTGTAAACAAGAGTTTTTTCCCTGCAGTATTACAGGGCCAAAATGGAGCTTTGTAATATTTTCATGCTCTTCAATGCAAGCTTTATGCTCACCAGGTGATTTATTTCATTATTATTTTGTACTATCTACACATGGTCAGGACCAAGATTCCTTTTCAGTATGCTCCCCTGCAAAAGAATTGCAAGGAGATGGAACAAGTAGTGAGGAAAGTAAAGCAGCCCCAGTTTAAAATTACCCCTGTTCTCCTCCACACAGTATTATCAGTGGGTGGTAATTGCTCCATGGGGCACAATGTGTGTATTCAAGGGGGTGTATCAATAAACTGAAAAGATGACTCACTCTCTGGGAGATATGGATTTCTTATGTACTCAACCTGACAACTCACTGAACACAGATATTTTCCCAGATAGTCCCTAGTCATGCTTTTACATACCTGGACCACCCTGTATCCTGCTTGGCTTTGAATAGCAAT
The DNA here is from genome assembly GCF_002925995.2 of Terrapene triunguis. Classification (NCBI taxonomy): domain Eukaryota; kingdom Metazoa; phylum Chordata; order Testudines; family Emydidae; genus Terrapene; species Terrapene triunguis. The sequence goes on from NW_020664413.1 coordinate 40,272,364, forward strand.
GGCATAATAATTACACCTCATAGTCCAACCAACATCTCTTCAGCGCAAAAGAGAGGGTCTTTCACTCTCTCTCAGTGAATGAGCAACCTCCTAGGTAGGTTTTTATTCTGCTTTTGTCGCTGTAGTATCTGAGCATCTTAATAAATTAAAAGATTCTCTCTCTCACTCACTCTCCCTTTCCTCCTTGAATTGGGAGGACTTATTGGTTTGTTTTGACTGTAGGGTTTTAAATAAATAAAATGATGGCATTTAGCTCTAAAAGTGATGAAATTAATAGCCATTCTATCTTCTTGTGGTAAAGAGTTCCACAGTCTTGATCTAACTTCTGAGAAGTGGTGAAGTCGTTACTCACTGATGAGCCTGTAAATTCGATGAGAGGAAAACACCTGCACTACTTCAAGTAATTTCTGTTAATCCCTGCAGCTTCTTGGAGGTGGGACAGAAGTATTTGGTTATCAACCACTCAGCCAACACTGCAGAGGGAACTAGCTGGACAAGTATCTATGTATATCCCGTGTCCATGGACAAGAAGTTATCAATCCATTCAACAAGTGCTATCTGTGTCCTGCGCATTGGCCTGCCACCTGACGAGGATCCAGAATGCTGGCCATTGATAGGAGGTGCTGAAGATTTCTCATTGGTTACTTCTGAATCAGCTTGCTTAGAAAAGTGGGGTTAGACAGTGAGTGGTACTTTGAGGATTTTAGCACTGACTGATGGCTTCTTTAGTATAAGTGTAATACTAAACCTTGTTGCAAGCTTTGGATTTGGGGGTAGTTTTCCCTCTTCCAAGAAGGTGGTTTACTTCTCTGTTGGGGATCCCAAATATTTTTAACTCTTTTACTAGCCAGGAATGGCAGGGATTACAGTAGCAGGTGCTAACCCTGACTGCCATTAATGCTTCCAGAACTAGTGTTTGGGTGTCGACGAGTCAAATTCTTGGAGGGAGGGTACTGTGTGTTTAGCTCTCTCTTCAGGTTGCTGTTCCTGTCCCAAGAGGCCATCTTTGTGAAATAAGGCGAGAGTTCTTTGCAGCTTGAAGTGCTGGTTTCTAGGGTTGAGTGGAGACAGCTTCAGTTTACAGTCTGGAAGAGATCTGCAGTGTGTGACTTTTCTACCTCTATGGTAAAGGAGTGGTAGAATCTCTTTCCATCCTGCACCGAAGTGGCACAGGTTTTTCAATAATTCCTTGTGCCAGAGTCTCTGTGTAATCTAAAGGTTTGCCATCTTGGAATCTTTTTTCCCTATGCTGTTTCTGTCACAGTTAATCCAAGAACCATGGAGATGCATGTGGGCAGCCAGGTGACAGAGCATTTTGAGGTCAGACACCCAGCACCAAAACACTCCCCTTGCACTCCACTGACCACACCTATCTCCATGATCACAGCTTCACTAATGATTCTACACTCTGGCCTCCTGATTAGGGAGAGGTTTCTTTAAGGAAGTTTTGGGATTTGGCTGCTTATATGAGCTTTTTGGGGGAAGTCAGACACAGTTCTTGCCATGTGACAAGGAGAGTTCTGATTTCCACCGAAAGGAGAAAGTCATCAAACCAGTGAGGAGGTCTTTGTACTCCTTATGCCCATGTATCATCCAAAGATAA